>NC_087217.1:16823186-16825686 GCF_015104395.2 Macrobrachium nipponense
GAATACAATATATATATCATGTGAGCTAAAGAAGTTTCTAAATAAGTAAGGAATATATTAAATTAATGTACATTACTGCTACTTGGTTAAGAGAAATAAGGTGAAAATCAATTACAATTCAACGAAAGTCAACGCTTTACACCTCGAAGCATTACGTCAGTGGTAGAGGAGCGCTTGTTTATTTATAATCAGTATTTTCCCAGCTCTGTAACAACGCTTGTTATTTCAGTTCACCCATTACTTCTCTCTCTCTCTCTCTCTCTCGCCAAGGAGAAAAACTTGGGAAATCCCAGGAAACTATGTTTATCTATGGGTGCAAAACCGATGATTATGGAGAAATATTGGTTCATGATTTGCACTGAGCATCGTCCATCGCAGAATACTTCGATCCGAATGACTGGAGAGACGTAGAAAGAGAGATAGAGCACATAACAGGAATGCCTAAATAAGGAGAAGAGGTCAGGGGTACCTGGGGTCGTGAGAGTTGTGTGAGGGGGGGGGGGTGGGCAATGGTGAGAGAAAATGTAAGGGAGGTAGGAACAACTCAGTGAAGACGTCAAGTGAGGAAACAAGGCTTTAGGGAGTACTCCAAATTAGCGGAGAGGGAACAGCGGAGGGGGGGAAAGGGTGAAGGGAGGCTGAGGAGAGAGTGAGTGGTCAACAGAGGAGTAGGAGGAGGTAGAGGAGGGGAGGAGGAGGGTTGAGTAAGGAGCCACGAGGGACTCACCCAGAGTTATTTTAAGGATGGCGCGAGGGAGAGGGGACTCGTGAAGGATCCCCTTTTTTGTCCACAAACGCAAACACGACGGAGGCGGGGCATTGGACCCCAGTGTACCCAACCCCCCGGTGTGGCACCATTCCCCTCCCTCCCACCTCCCTCCAACTGTTTCTTTTGCTTTTATCTAATCTATAACGCATTTCCATCCCCTCTCTCATCTTAAATAAGTGAAATGTTTTATTTTTCATATAATCAAAGGCGATCCGAAGATGCCCAGCGGAATTTTGACGGTTTTTCCGTCGATTCCAGATATCGCCAAATTAGGAGGTTGGAAGGTCTCCCAGGTCGGGGGCGCTCTTTTGGGACCTCCCACTAGCGGTCATTGCGTCGTCCTACTTCTATCATGTATATATATATATATATATATATATATAAATATATATATATATATATATATATATATATATATATACATAATATATATATATATCATATATATATATATATATACTTATATATATATATATAATATATATTTGTGTGAGTGGTGTGAGTTTAAAACATAGATATTAATGCATAAAGGCCATAAAACTAAAAGCTACATGGTATAACGAAGTTTTTTTTTCATGTTTTTCGAAACAATACTATATAATAATAAATTAAATAAATAATAATAATAATAATAATAATAATAAATAATAATAACAATAAAGAACAAAACCGACGATTCTTACTATTATTATTATTGTCAATTATTATTTTATTATGGCCATTCATATTTTCCTCTATCAAAATATGAGGTCTCAAAATTATGTATACATAAGACAACAAAAAATTACAGTACGAAACTGTATATATATATATATACATATATATATATATATATATATTATATATATATATATATATATATATATATATATATATATATATGTGTGTATATATATATTCACGAAATCAGCAAATATGCGCTTTCCTTTATATATACAATAACTCACATTACCCAATTAAAAGAGGGCATGCGTATCTATCTATCTATCTATCTATCTATATATCTATCATATCTATCTACTATATATATATATATATATATATATATATATATATATATATATATATATGTATTACATATATGTGTGTGTGTCTGTGTGTTTACATCAAAATTCAAGAGAAAGTATACACCCTGAATATTCTGCACAAACACAGTTATATGTTCATTAAACTTACAATCCTTGACCTTCATAAAATCTATTTTTTCTTTACACATATATGAACTCAAACATATATGTACATACGTCTAATTGCACATGAATATAAATCAATTGATTTTATGAGGTTTATAACTAAGGTATTTCTTGAAGTTTGAGATTTTAAACTATATTTGTGCGCGTTTCCAAATTATACCTAATAAGAAATTAACCGACACAGTTACTAGAATAAAAAGAAAAAGGAAGACAATAAAGACGATATCTGGCAATAAAAAAAAGAATTTAAAAAAATGATCACCTTTGACTAATAACTGCGAAAGAGAGTTAATTCCTTTATGAGGGTATCAGATTTCTTTGTTTTACGGGGAAATTATTACTTATTATTTATTATTAATTATTATACAAAAATGACTTCACTCCAGTAAATAAACGAGAGTGTTCGCCTTGCTACATTAAACCATCTCCTGTAGCAAACAGAAATATTAAATAATTTTCATATCAATCACTGTAATTTAGCACGATGTGTTATAAAAATAAAATACCATTAGGTTGTAAAGCTATACACAAGAAATAA
>NC_087217.1:16833186-16850686 GCF_015104395.2 Macrobrachium nipponense
AGGACTGTCTCTGTAGAAAATATATAATATAAATATAATTATTATATTGATTATATATATATTATATATATATATATATATACATATATATATATATATATATATATATATATATAATATATATATATATATATATATACACACACATATATACATACTATGTATAATATACATATAAGTATATATATATATATATATATATATATATATTATATATATATATATATATAATATAATATATTGTGATTTCCAACATATATATCAGTCCTTCGCAAATGTCTTGGAAATAAAGTCGAAACCGGTCGGTTTCTCGCCTATGGTGATGTGTGATAAACGAATTGCGGGTGAAAGTGATTATAATCGCGTAGCACCCATAAGATTTACCCATAAGACTGCTTTTCCTTCTAATGTGACTGACTTGAAGCTAGTCCTTCGGTATCTGACACCAACCAATTATACGCACTATACCTAATTCTCAAATAGCTGACATGTGCTATCAATATAGAGATGTCTACTTATGTGACTGACCTCTGCTCAGTCAGTGACTAACCAGGTAGTTTGATAGCAGCAAGAAGTCAACATTTCGTAATTCCACATAACGTGACGTCATAATTTATAGGGTTACGCTTGCATTTATGAAAAGATAAATTAAGCATTTCTTTTTTGCATTGGAGAATACTCCACACTTTGCTTGCATGGTCCGAAGATATTTACACGAATAATGCTAACACTATTACTTCGACATCAACAAAAACAATAAAAGCAATAATAATAATGAGCCTCAAGACAGATTATATAAGGAAATGACAAAAATTCATCTTCTTGTCTAACATGATGCTGGTAATCATCACCTTAAAGTCCTAATACAAATTGCTTCAGAGGAAAATCTTCAGTATACAATAAGAAGAACACATATTTTCGATTTTAGTATCATTCAAAGAGGATAAAGGGTTCCTATTCACAGCAGAAGATGAAAATGAATGCCGAGTATTTAGTAACAAGTTGCAAGGGTAATCGTCAAAACAAATGATTACGAAATGGCAAGCAAGCATCCAAAGCTTTCTTAGATCAACAATCACACCTTAAAACACACACACATATAAATATTATATATACATACACACATACATACATACATATATTATATATATATTGTGTGTATGTGTTTTGTGTGATGTATGTATATATATATACATATAAGGATTACGCTACAAATGTCCTTTAATATCCAATTCGCTCTACCTCGGAATTAATAATTTCGTTCTCTCGTAGATTCGAACCAGCGCACAGAGGAGAAATCAACTTAAAAATTCTGCTTCGTTTACATATATGAAAATATATTGATTCCGAGGTAAATAAAATTGGATATTAAAGGACATTTGTAGCTTAATGCATGTATATGAATCACGGTGATGGTGATAAAAAAAAGAAAAGAAAGAAAGAAAAAATATATATATATATATATATATATATATATATATATATATATATATATATATATATATATATATATTATATATTTAGGCTTTTTTTTTAGGCTTTTTTTTTAAGTTTTTCCAGTAAATGCCGCACAGCAGATACTGATACTGCTACTACTACCTACTACTGCTACCAATAATAATAATAATAATAATAATAATAATAATAATAATAATAATAATAATAATAATAATAATAATAATAATAAACTGCTGTGATTATTTATCAGTAATAATTACGGTTAAATGTTTCATCTTAACACAACCAATGACTAATTGAATGAATGAATATTAAATAAACACGACTAAAACTGAAGAACATAAACGGAAACAGATGAGAATCTCAAAGAGGAAAGAAATCTACCCGTTGGAGTCCAAAGCATTCTTTAACCAATATGTCACTTACTAAATCCCTCCCACATACCCCATTAGACAAAAATAGACCACTAAAAAAGAAAAGAAAGAAAACACATTTGAGTTGCATGACTTTAAGATGACAAACCACGCTGATCTCATTCATTCGCATAAAAAAAAAAAACGCGCGAACAACTGTCAACAAACCACACGTGGCGCGGAGGGACTCATAATATTGCCATTGCTGGCAACTGTCCTGAGACCCCAGAGAGAGAGAGAGAGAGAGAGAGAGAGAGAGAGAGAGAGAGAAGAATTGCCTGTGTAAACAAACAATTGACATCTCGGGCAATGATTAACAAACCCCCCACCCACCGGCTCCCCTTCCCCTTTGCAACCTGAGGCCTCTCAATATTGCTTAGCGCCTCGTAAGATGTAAGGACAAGTAAAAAAAGCTCGCGTCAGCGCGCAAGCCCGCCTTTGAACGTATGCCAAGAGATAAAGAGCTTGGTAATAAACTGGCTGTTGAACTAAGTGTGTAAGCACTCCCTTGACATTGACATTTTTATAGGTGTTTGAAATGGACGTAGTGGTATGAAGGGCATATTCTGATACTAATAGTGATGTTGTGGATATGATCGGAGAGTGTGATAATAGATCGGGAGGGAATACCCAAAGAACTTAATGATGAAGTGTTGCGCCATGACATTAACTTATCGAAGTAATCCCACATATTTAGAATACACAGCGGAAAAAACTTAGTTTTCTGACGTAAAAATTTTTTTTAACAAAACGCACGTCAAGTCAATACAGTGAATCCCTTTCCCGTTAAATGCATGAATTTTATAAACGATGTTTTTCATTACCTGCACTGTTTCTTGGAGAAGCACTCACAGACCAATTAGTGAAGTATGGAATGAAGCAGGATAAAAATACGTAGAAGAAACGAAGATTGTCTTTAAAAAATGTCGAATATATGATGGTTTCGCGAATTAAACAGCAAATTCTGGATTACGACCATTTCTATCCAGTATTAAGTAAATTCTCTTATTTTTTTTATTCGAGTGAATATCGACCTCTGATAGATGTAAATAACTGCGAAAAATAGGAACATTAGTAACGCAACAATGATAGGAACATTGTTTCCAGTTCTCACCAACAATTACTACCACTGTTAGTAGAGTGATATCAACGCTAATCAGTGATTAATAAATCATGATTTCCTGCAGATACTTCTAAATGCAATAGTACAACAGTTTTTATTACTTTCAGTGCTACTGGGAGACCTCTGCTGCTTGCACAGCAAGCAGTACTTCTTACCAGCTATGTAAGATCAAAATAAATCTTATCTTCCTTTATTAAAAGATAGAGAGAGAGAGAGAGAGAGAGAGAGAGAGAGAGAGAGAGAGAGAGAGAGAGACCTTACCTTACATCTTGTTCGGGTTGCCACAGGTCCTTCAGTGTGATGCACCTCTAATGTCTACCAAAGAGTTGCTAGTACATCTTCCGGTATATTTTACATCTTCCAATCTTGGATGGTCTGGGATGCAGCTTAGATATTTGTCGAGCTTATTCTTAAACACATATACGCTCACTCCTGATATATTCCTCAGATAAACTGGCAACGCATTGAATAGACGCTGCATTATCGATGCTGATGCGTAGTGGATTAATGTCCTGTGTGCTTTCCTTATTTTTCCTGGTATAGTTTTGGGCACTATTAATCTAGCTCTGCTTGCTCTTTCTGATATTTTTAGCTCCATGATGTTTTCGGCTATTCCTTCTATCTGTTTCCATGCCTGAATTATCATGTAGCGTTCTCTTCTCCTTTCCAAACTATATAATTTTAAGGATTGTAGTCTTTCCCAGTAGTCAAGATCCTTAACTTCTTCTATTCTAGCTGTGAAGGACCTTTGTACACTCTCTATTTGTGCAATATCCTTTTGATAGTGTGGGTACCATATCATATTGCAATATTGAAGTGGACTACGAACATATGTTTTATAAAGCATAATCATGTGTTCATCTTTTCTTGTTTTGAAGTGCCGTAACAACATTCCCATTTTTGCTTTACATTTTGCCAATAGAATTGCTATTTGATCATTGCATAACGTTCCTATTCATCATCACCACGGTCTTTAACTGCTTCCTTATTTGTGATTGTCTCATTATTAGGTCCCCTATATGCATATAGCTTTCCTTCTCTGTCTCCATAATTTATTGATTCAAATTTATCAGAGTTAAATACCATCCTATTTACCTCTGCTCAATCATATACTTTGTTAAGGTCTCTTTGTAGCGCGTTCCTATCTTCATCACAAGTAATTTCTCTACTTATTCTTGTGTCATCGGCGAAACTACTCACTACCGAGTCCTTAACATTACTATGTCTGCAATCATAATAACAAACAGTAATGCAGCTAACACCGTACCTTGTGGCACACCGGATATTACCTTAGCTTCATCCGATTTCTCATCGTTTGCAATAATTATCTGTTTTCTGTTGTGTAAAAATTCTTTTAACCATCTTCCTACTTTATCCACTATATTATGTTTTCTAATTTTCTTCGCTAATATATTATGATCTACCTTGTCAAAAGCTTTTGCAAAGTCTAGATAAAACCACATCTGTTTCATTTCCGCTTTTCATATTTTTGTTTTTATATGTTCTCACAGTGGACTAAACAGTTTGGTTTGTGTATTTTTTCCGGGTACGAAACCATGTTGTCCTATATTAAACAAATTATTTTTTATTAAATGTTTCATAATATTTTTTTTCCTTACCCTTTCATACACTTTCATAATATGTGATGTTAGACTCACAGGCCTATAATTACTTGCCTCTAGTCTTGATCCACTTTTGAAAGTAGGGTAATATATGCTAATTTGTGCTCATCATAAATCTTGCCTGTCTTAATAATATTGCAAGTGGCTTTGCGATAGAATGAACTACTTTCTTTAACAAAATAGCAGGGACACCATCAGGACCTGCAGCAGCTCCATTTTTAATTTCATTAATAGCCTGCTCAATATCAGCTTTATTAATATTTATGTCTGCTAAATATTCACTATTTTCATCCCTTACTTCTATATCATTATCTTCAAAAAAATTATTTCAATTTCTAAGGGGTGAATTCTCTCTTATATTGTTCTGCCAATATGTTGCATATTTCCTTTTTTTTCATTCGTTAATCTCCCTTCAATTCTTAGAGGGCCTATTTCTATTCTAATTTTATTCATCTTTTTTGCATATGAGTATAATAGTTTGGGGTTTTGCTTGATATTTACTAGGGTTTTTTCTTCCAAGTCCTGTTTTTCATTTTTTTTATTGTATAATCTTTTGTTCTGCCTTTTCTATCTTACTTTTTAGTTCGATCACTTTCCATGTATTTTTTTTTTTTTTTGCAAGACCTTTTTTTCACTTTCTGATTTTCTGGAACAAGATCCTTCTGTCTCTTGGTATGCATGACTGATGTTTACTTTTCTTCTTCGGTATATATCTATCCACTATTTTCTTTAATATTTTATATAATATCTCTGTATTTACCTTTATATCATCACTTACGAAAATGTTCTCCCAACCTTTGTTTAATTCTTCATTTATTTCTGACCATTTTATATTTTTACTGTAGAAGTTGTATTTTCCATATCCTTCCCACTTTTTCATTTCTTGCTTATCTCTGTTTTCACTTGCTTTGGAATGGACTGTTAATTTTATGACATTATGGTCTGAAATACTCGCATTATAAACTATAATTTCTTTAACATAATTCACCTCGTTCACAAATACTAGGTCTAAAGTATTTTCCTTTCTTGTTGGCAGGTGATTTATTTGTTGAATGTTGTATTCTAGTAGCATATCTAATAGCTTTTTGAATTGCCTCTTATCTTCTGCACTACTATTACTCTCTTTTTTTATATGTATAAATACAACCACAATCTCCTATTCGTTCTTTCCAGTCTACGAAAGGAAAGTTAAAGTCTCCGGATAGGAGAATAATCCAGTCCTTGTGATTTCTACATATATCATTCAATTTTTCTATTATTGTGTCAAACTCTTTAGTATTAGGGGGGGGGTCTATATATTACTATGTTCATTAATTTTTCAGATTCAAATTCTACCGCAATTAGTTCACATTCTGAGTTACTATATTTCTCATATATTTTTCCTTGTTTTTTCTTTCCCATATATCGCAGTTCCCCCTTGATTCCTATTTTTTCTATCTGATCTATAAGTTTGGAACCCTTTTATTTGATCATCATTCCCTGTCTCTTGGGAATACCAGGTTTCACTTATATTCATTATATCTATTTTCTTTTCAATTTGGGTTAGTTCTGCTAAGTACCCTATTTTTCTTTTTGAGTTACTCGTAGCTAAACCCTGCGCATTCATCACTATGATGGTTTGCGTGTTTTCTCCTTCATTTAATATGGGTAATAATAAGGATTTTCCCATGTCTCTTTCCTGCTCTGGTATGTTGTTCTTTTCTTCATTTCCAGAAATTCTGACATTAAAAAATCCAACTTTTCCATAATATTTGATCTTCCTTCATCATAATTATTGATTTTGTGTCTGAATCTGCAATTTTCTCCGTATCTGCAATATCCTCTTGCATCGTACATAGAGTATTTATCTCTTGAGCTGTATTTTGGGCTGTATCTTGGAGCTGATGCTTGGAAGTTTTTTGCCGACACTCCATATTGCGGTGATGGCTTGCTTTTTTCCTTCACCTCATATTCTTTGTTCCTCTCTTTATTTGTTTATTTCTTATTTTGGATTTTATTATTTGATTGATTATTTAATTGATTTTGATTCATGGCTACAGGGTGCATATATTTACATTTTTTGTCGAACTTACATCCTTTTCCTTCTTTTAGGTTTTTGCATATTTTTGGATGTAGATCTCTGCAATCATCCTCATAGCCGTCTAGGTATGCACATTTACCATAGATTTCATAGTTGTGACATACCATGGGATGTTTGTAGTAACATCATTCTTCGAATCTGCATTTCCCTCTTTTCAAAAGGGTGCAGACTTTGTCTTTCTTATCTATTTTTTCCTCTTTCCCATCAGTGTGCAGATCTGGGTAGAGCCTCTTCGGGATTTTATTTTGTGTTGTCATGTCGTAATTTGTCTTCGTATGTATGCTGCTTGATTGCCTCATATGTAGTATCAATGAGTATCTCTGCATCCATAGTTTTATCTTATTCTTTGGTTTCCTTATTTTTTCTGTCATTTCAGTTTTGTTTTCTTCTCTTCCGTTTTCCTCTTCTTCTTCTTCCTCTTCCTCTTGTTCTTCATCCTTAACTATTTGTACATTAAGTCTTGATTTAATAACATTGTATATCCATGATAGACATGTTGAGCAAAATATTCTGGTATCCTTACTCATAACTTGCATTACTTCAGCACATTGAGGATGCGTTGGAATGTTGCATGCAGAACATTTTCTGATCAGGTTTTGTCGATTAACTATGCTATACCAAACCTTACACAGTTTGCATGCTTTTGGCATTCTTTTTCCTATTGCATCAATTAGGATATTCACAAGTTCACCTTATTCATTTTCTTTGTCGGAATATGTTGATTGATGCAAATTTTCTTTATGAGTCTCTTGACCACTTGGATTTTATTTGGAACTTCTTCAATTATTTTCAAGATTTTTCTGTCGATTTGTTCCAGTTTGAAGGATCATATCCTTCTAATATGTCTATGAATGCTTTTGTATCTTTTTGATTAGGGATGTTGTTGAGCTCATAGATGAGAAATGCCAGCTCCCTTCCTCTACCTCATCGTGTTGCGAATCTGCTAGACACGCTAAATTTCGCCATTTCTTACCACAGTTGGAACTTACTGCCATCTTGATCTGATTTACAGTATTTTACTTGATAAACTAACTTGGTAGATGCTTTATCCTACTATTTTCACAATAATCTTATCACCAACAGTTCACGAACACTTCTAGATATTTTTCGATTTCCAGACATATGTTAAATGCGTGATATCTGTTGTTTAATCAGACTGTGCACGGGAACGTCTCACCAAGCAAAATGGCACTCAGAGAGAGAGAGAGAGAGAGAGAGAGAGAGAGAGAGAGAGAGAGAATCTACAAAATTTACAGAATTACTGCCATCATGAAGTCATATTCTCATCTGATTTAATTCCTCTTTATGTCAGAACTTACTTCAGAAGGATAGAAAACATGGTTAAAAAGCAGGAATTCTGGCCTATTCTTCTACGTTTCTATTCAATAGAAGAAGTATGTCTAGTCATACTTTATGCTAAAAAAACGAGACTTGACAAATCGACCCAAAATGCAGTTATCAAAATAGGAGAAAATTACAAGGAACTTACTCTTTCAATTTTTCGTTTGTATCTATCTCCTTTATTGACAACCCTTGTTTTTTAGTCCCTTTTCTCTACTATATCAATTGATATAACTACCGATATCAAAGTTACATATTGTAATGGAAATAGGACCTATGAGGAAATTCAGCGCTGAAAATAATGCACAAACCATTGTTAGGAGAGGGTGGAAATTAAGATGGAAAAAAGCGAACATGAAAGGAGGTATAATAAAAGGAACGAAAGGGTTGCAGCTGGGGATCGAAGGGATGCAGCAATGCATTGTAAGTAATGCGTACAGTATACCACGTGAGGTTTAATGAAGGCACTACCAATCTACGGAAGAAATGTCACTTGGGTGGTACAGGTTGAACCAACCTTATCCACCAGCAAGAGCCCTTGCGCAAATGGAATCCTGTAAGTGAATAAGTGATCGTAGAGCGCTGAAGCGAACGATAGACATAGCGTGGACCTCTGGACTCGGTTCAACGGAACAAAACAAAGTATGAATCTGATCGAGATTATTGTGGAAAGACTATCATTCATAAATTTTGCTTGTTTGGTAACAACCTAAAGAAAAATAAATAAAATATGTCTATATATTCTTTTAAATATATATATTTTATGGACAATCCAGTTCTCCAGGATTTAAACATTTTTCAAATATACTATAGTAATGAGAATAAAAGAAAGACTGATTTCGTCACCTGATTCCACAAGTCCGGATTCTCTAAGAGCATATCATATATTATGAGCGGAAATATCTACCAGAATCTTACCTTACTGTATAGTGCATTAAAAAGTTAGGGTTTCAATTTGCGAAATACTCATGATTAAAAATTTCGGAAGATTTAAACCCCACCTAATAACGGGAGACTTGTAATATGAACTTGATTGGGGACAAACACTTGATTATATATATATATATATATATATATATATATATATATATATCATATATCATATATATATATATATATACTACACACACAAATATATATATATATATATATATATATATATATATATATATATATATATATATATATATATATATATGATATATATATATATTATATATATATATATATATATATATTATATATATATATATATATATATATATATATATATATATATAGTGTGAGTGTGTGTGTGTGAGTGTAGCCATTGTGTATCAAAATAAAGTTCCTTCTGTTCCCCGAGGCAAAAAGATCCCTACCTGAGCCTATTTCCGCACAGGGCCTCGTAGCGGGTCGTGACTTTTGCCTCCCTGAGAAGTAAGTGACAAAGCTTAAATCTATGGCATTCAGGTGAGGCCTAACGAAGCCTTGTTTGGTGGGGAAACTGCGCTTCCAACTGACGGATTTTCTCTCTTTCCCTTTCCCTACTTTTTTTTTTTTTTACTTATTTTTTTTTAAGAGAGGGGAGGGCTTCGTATAAAAGGAAGACCTTTTCCTTCAAACACCCTAGTACCAAAGGGTCTGTTCTCGGAGGCACTTGGCTAAAGACCGAGCGGTTTACTTCTCGTACTCAGGTGAATATTTATTTCTTTTTTTTAAAATCATTTGATTATTTAAAATGATTTGTCATGCCCCGCCTTCCATTAACTGAAATTCGTATTAGTGACCTCCTTTTCCGCATCGGTTAGTGATTGATTGGTTCCTTTTGCCAAGATTCAAAATGACTTGCATAAATGCGCGCGTATAGAAACATACCTGCCAATTAATGAATAGAATTCATCTTCACTACCACTAAAGTTTTTCATACATTCGTTAGTTTCGTAATGTGAAACATAGTGATAATGACAGTTTCACAAAGGCAAAGCAAGATCACCATAATCATCTTCCTTTCACTGATTAACATTGTTGTTTGCTTATATTATTTCATCCAAGAAACAGATGTTGCTGAAAAAAAACTAAAACCATTTCTATTTTTTGCAGTCAGACATCATGTGTGATGACGAAGAGACAGCGGCCCTCGTCTGTGACAATGGTTCCGGCATGGTGAAGGCTGGCTTTGCGGGGGACGACGCCCCCAGAGCGGTCTTCCCCTCCATAGTCGGACGCGCCCGTCACCAGGGCGTGATGGTCGGTATGGGCCAGAAGGACGCCTACGTGGGCGACGAGGCCCAGAGTAAGAGAGGCATCCTCACCCTCAAATATCCCATCGAGCACGGCATCATCACTAACTGGGACGACATGGAAAAGATCTGGCATCACACCTTCTACAACGAACTTCGCGTCGCTCCCGAAGAATCGCCCACCTTGCTCACCGAAGCGCCATTAAACCCGAAGGCGAATCGCGAGAAGATGACCCAGATCATGTTCGAGACCTTCGCCATGCCCGCCATGTACGTCGCTATTCAAGCCGTCCTGTCCTTGTACGCTTCCGGGCGCACGACTGGTTTGGTTTGCGATTCGGGCGACGGAGTGACGCACAACGTCCCCGTATACGAAGGGTACGCCCTCCCTCACGCCATTCTTCGACTTGACCTCGCGGGTCGAGATCTCACTGTGTACCTGATGAAGATCATGACGGAGAGAGGCTACTCCTTCACCACCACCGCCGAGCGCGAGATCGTCCGTGACATCAAGGAGAAGCTCTGCTATATCGCCCTGGACTTCGAGAGCGAGATGAACGTCGCTGCTGCTTCCTCCTCCGTTGACAAGTCCTACGAGCTTCCCGATGGACAGATCATCACCATCGGTAACGAACGCTTCCGCGCTCCCGAGTCCCTATTCCAGCCATCATTCCTGGGAATGGAATCCGTCGGCATTCACGAGACCGTCTACAACTCCATCATGAGGTGCGACATTGATATCCGGAAGGACTTATTCGCAAACACCGTCTTATCGGGGGGCTCGACCATGTACCCCGGCATCGCTGACAGGATGCAGAAGGAGATCACTTGTCTGGCGCCGTCGACGATCAAGATCAAAATCATCGCTCCTCCAGAGCGGAAGTACTCCGTCTGGATCGGCGGTTCCATACTGGGCTCGCTCTCCACCTTCCAGTCGATGTGGGTCACGAAAGAAGAGTATGATGAGTCGGGACCAGCCATCGTGCATCGTAAATGCTTCTAGTACATTGTATTTTTACATTGTATTTTGTAATGTTTGTATTTCTTGACATCGATATCATGATTCCATTGTCTTGCTCATCATCTCAAAAGCCTTTCTGTTTTGTCTTTCCTTCCGTGGACATTGTTATATTTTATGCTAACGTTAACTACATTATTTTAAGCACATACTATTTTTTATTTAAACCGATTGCTACCAGATATCTGAAACAATCTTTGAAATGTTTATTGAGATCATTGTATATAATTTGTAATAAAACAGGAATTTGTTTATCCGAGTGCATAATTATGCATTAAATTGATAAAAATAAAATTGGAACCACACACACACACACACACACACACCACACACACACACAGAGAGAGAGAGAGAGAGAGAGAGAGAGAGAGAGAGAGAGAGAGAGAGAATATGCTTCATTATCAACGGTAACGTAAATCTAAAGATACGACAACAGTAACATCCTTAATGATACGATGAGGTTAAACTTTACCACTCAGAGAGGAATGAAACTAACAGACCAAAATAATTTTGAACCTAGAATGAGGCCTTCGCCAACTAGTATGTCTCACATGAAAATCAAGTCCTTCCTCGTCGTTTAATTTTTTCGTCACATAACATTTATAATCTTTTTTGGCGGCGCCGATGGATAGATTAACTGAATCACCAATTACGTAAAATTATGAATCAATCATTATCTTTTCTCGAGCACTCGAGGGACAGAAAGACTAAAGTTTACCTGGAGAGAATTTTGTCTAACCCTTCCTGAAGTATACGGAACAAACTTACACACCTTTGATATATGACATTTTCCAAGTGGAACTTCAGAAGGACAAAGAATGTGAAAATGTTTTTTTCACTAAAGAGCTACTCATGAATGAAACTAGGTTCTTAGTTTTTGCTGTTGTACCTCATCTGGTTTTTAGTGTTTATTTATTTCTTTATTTCTCTATTTTCCTCTGTGTATTGGTTTTGCTTTCCTTATATGACATTTTTAACTTGGGGGTGGAGCGTGACGGGAAATAGTAATAATATTTATTATAAATTAATGGACAGAAAACAAATTCTAATCACTAAGAATAAACGAGCAGTGAAGATGATTTTGTCATGCATTCTTGAAAACACGAACGAACTAACCCAGTATGACTTAAAACAATAAATAGCAAAATCGACTAATCCTTATGTAACTTCTTCAAGTGAAGGATTCACTCACGAAAAATAAAGTAATCACGAGACTAAATACGTAAAACAAAGAAACTCGGTTGTATGTTATCTATATAATAAAAGGGATTCTTTTGGAATGAAAGAATTGCCTTTAGCGGACAATATTTGAAAATGTATGACACAATAATCGTAGAAAAAACAAACAAACAGAAGCTCTACCATTTCCGTTTATTTGCATGGTGTTTCAATATCAGAAAGCGAAGCTTACTAGGGCCGTGGCGGGCAGCAGCAAGGGATAAAAAGGCCATGGGGCTAGCAATCTCATCCCAAAGGAACTGTTGAAAACGGGGAGGTAACCTCCTGTAGTCACAAGATCTAATTGTTTATGTATATATATGTGGTGTGTGTTTGCATGTATATGTATGTATGTATGTAATATATATATATATATATATATATGTATATACATACATATATAATAAAAGGAATCCATAAAAACACTATATTGCAGAGATTGCTGTCTCTCTCTTCAGGTAGATGAATGAGAAAAGTTACAGAAAAGGTGGTATTTATGCCAAGAGGTCCATCCACAGGTAAGCCAATTTAGGTCACTCCTGCTGATAATCTTCCTTTAATCTTTTTAACTGTCGGTTGAATGAAAACCTTGTCGATGACATCTGTGTCCCACTCCCTTTGAGATATTTATTACCTGCCTCTCTTTAATTAGGGCCGATTCCATCATTTGACTCTTGTACCGGCAGTTGCTGCTATAAATTATACATGACAAATTCCAGTTTATACTATGGTTGTGTTCATTTATATGGCTGAAAATAGCTGGGTTCTGTTGTCCATACCTAACTGACCGTTTGTGCTGTATTAATCTCTGGGGAAGTGATATTCCTGTAAATCCAATGTAAGATTGGTCACAGTCCAGCAATGGGATTTCGTAAACGCCTGTGTCCTTGGGCGATGTCTTTTGTTGGACGTTAATCAGGGATTTGGCTAAGGTATTTGGGTAAGTAAATGCAAAAGGGTTAGATTTTCCGAGGGTCTGGGTCACCGTCTTAATCCTGTCCAGGTGTGGAATTTTCATTTTATTGTTGGGTGTGTCTGGTCTTGTTTTGAGAGGGTCGGTAGAAAATTATGTTTGCTTTGTGAATTGCTTTCTCAATTATATGGTCAGGATACCTTGAAGACGAAAGCTGGTTACAAATTAGTTCAAATTCTTTTTCCAGGAATTCTGGAGAACAAATTCGTAAGGCTCTTAAGAATAGGTTGCTGGCTACGCCTATCTTGATAGGAATGTCATGATAGCTGAAGTAGTGAATGTAGGAAAGTGAGAACGTTGGTTTTCTGTATATGGTAAATTTGTATTCTGTCGTGTCTCTGACTATTAAAACATCAAGAAAAGGAATTTTGTTGTCTGCTTCCCATTCAACTTTAAATTTGATGTGAGCCCTAATGCGTTTAATTCTGAAAAGAATGAATTAAAATTGCCCCATTTATCATACCGAAATTTTAGAATATCATCTACATATCTCATCCACAGCATGATTTTGGGTTTTATTGCATTTATTGCTGTAGTTTCAAAGTATTCCATGTACATATTGGCTAAAACAGGACTTAAAGGACTACCCATGTTACACCGAATTTTTGCTCATAGAATGATTCCCCGAATGAGAATACGTTATTAGATACACATAATTCAACTAACTTTATTATTTTGTCTAGCGCCAATGGGAAATGATCTGAATAAGGGGATAATTTTTCCCTCAAAAACTTAAGAACGTCCTATACTGGTACTTTTGTGAACAGGGAATCTACCTCAAGGCTTAAAAGTTTTATGTTGTGAAGTGGTATATGTGCTTCTCTGAATTTGTGACAAAAATCTTCCGAATGTTTAATTTGTGACAAAAATCTTCCGAATGTTTAAAGCTCCGGCACATGAAACGATGGGTCTGAATGGAAGGTTGTCTTTGTGAGTTTTGGGTAGGCCATAAAAGTAGGGTAGTTTAGGATTAATTACTTTAAATTTCTCTAAAAGTTCAATGCTCTTTTTGTCTTGGCCAGTTGATCTTACTTTCCGAAAAAATTCTGTGGGGACGTTTTGGAGGGGATTCTTAGTCAGCTTGTCGTAAGTGTTAGTGTGGAATTCTGTTATAACAGAACATTTTACCAGTCAGATATACATATCTATCTATCTATCTATCTATCTATCTATCTATTATCTATCTATCTATCTACTTATCTATATATAGATATATATATATATATATATATATATCACATGATAACCTCGACAAAAATGTATATAGTGAACTTTCATACAGCTTTTTATATAAAAACACCTGTAGTGATGATTTCATGCTTGAAAGCATATGTTAATATAGTCCCGTGAATTTGAAAACCCCTTTTCTGAATCTATACAACAACGATAGCTCTGCACTTGGGAATTTCTGTTATTAGACGTGCGTGAATTCTATTCCGTGAACTCCTGATTACAGTAAAGAGATTATATGATATAGCATAGGCATTGCTGTGAAGATCAGATGAGAAATAGCTTGATTTTGGTTTTGGTAAATGAACAATTTTTTACTTCTCGATTTTACCAAAATAATTTGAAGCAAAATAACTCGCACAAAGATGAGTAACTTGCGTTAAAATGTACGAAACTAAGAGAAAAAATGACTATCCAAAAGGATCTTCCTGTCTCCCATCCTCGCCTTAGAAGGAGTTGAGTTAAATACAGAATTTAGGCTAAAAGCCAAGCACTGGGACCTATGAGGTCATTTAGCGCTGATATGGAAATTGACAGTACAGGGTTTGAAAGGTGTAACGGGAGGAAAACCTCAAAGCAGTTGCACTATGAATCAAGTATTAGGAGAGGGTGGAAAGTAAGATGAAGATAGAGAATATGAAAGGAGGTACAGTAAAAGGAACGAGAGTGGTTGCAGCTAGGGACCGAAGGCATGCTGCTGCAAAGAACCTTAAGTAATGCCTACAGTGCACTGCATGAGGTCCACTGACAGCACTTCCCCCCTACCGGTTCGCCTTAGAAGGAAACCACGAGACAGCAGAACCAAACTACGAGAAAAAATGTTCCCTCCTACTGTAAAAGGAGAGAAGGGTGAAAACCCCTTTGTTATGTATCAGAAAGCCGCACCTACAGTCGGTTCTGTTTCAAACTTATTTAAGGAAGCTATGACCACCACTAACATGTTTACCAACGTCTTGAAATTACTGCAGAAGATCTTGCTTATTTGAAATGACTTGAGAGAGAGAGAGAGAGAGAGAGAAAGAGAGAGAGAGAGAGAGAGAGAGAGAGAGAGAGAAAGAGAGAGAGGAATATGGGGTTAACATTAGCTTAACGTAGGTAACAGGGACTACTTATTTAAAATAAGAGAGAGAGAGAGAGAGAGAGAGAGAGAGAGAGAGAGTTAACATTAGCTTAACGTAGGTACTAGAGACTGTGAAATTAAAATGAGAGAGAGAGAGAGAGAGAGTCCATGCGGGAGAGAGCGCGCAGAATGAGAGAGAGAGAGAGAGAGAGAGAGAGAGGCTTTAACGACCTCAGAAGCAATTTCACGGCATCCGATGTATTCCGAGAGCAGACTACAGTGTCGGTGTTAGCTCCACTCTCGCAAGTTTCGGATTCCATATTTTACGTCTATGATTTCAATGACTTCTCGGGCTGTCGTAAACCCAGGCTTTATAAAATGTCTTAAAGCCATTGAAGGACTTTTGGAGTATGTGTATATTGGTGCGTTTCTTTAATTATTGTCAAAATAAAAAGGGGAAAATACAGACAAGTGTTTGATAACTGCGGCCACAATAAAATGTAATGAAAAGATGAATGATCTCTTTTATATATGGTTTTTACGATATATTCTTGCAACGTATTACAAATAAACACACTAAAAAAAAAATCAGTGATTAACGCTGCAGGAGTTAGAATAATCACAATAACATTAGCAGTATGACATCTTTGAAAGGAGAGATATAATCTCGACTATTTCTTACATATTTTCTATAAGGTACGATTTAGAAGATTGTCTACATTAGGTTTAATTTACGAATTAATCAAATACCAAATACGTGAAGGTATTAATATGATAAAATAACTCTAAAAATAAATCTTCATTTAAATAAAAAAACAGGCTTCAAAAGCAGATATAAATTAATACCTATTTTTACAGAGGCAAGCAAAAACCTAAGATTTATGCAAAATTCACAGCAATCTTGCCAGTAAGGCACAACAGAGCGAAAACTGAAAAAAGTGAGATTTGTGTCCATAAAAGAGACTCCAGTTACACCTAAAAGTCAAGCTCAGATCTTTTATTGCCCGCTGCTTGCCAGAGGGATCGGGGACCTAATCCTCGCAAGAGCTGAGTAAACCCCGAAGTAATCAAATAAATTCGCGACAACAGGAGGCACAAATATATACCCTCCCCGTTTACGACACGAGCTAATAATCTTCGCGATGTGCCATTTCATCTTCGCTTTGATTTTCAGAAGACTTAAGCATATCAGCGGCTCTGCGAAACATCGTTGGAACGTTCGCATCTCTTTTACGACTGCGAGGAGACTCCCTCGGTGTTCGGTGTTTGTTTTTAAGTGCCTGGCTCACTTGATACAAAGGCAGTTTGTCAGGGGGATTTCAGTTATCTATCTTATTTATTTGGGGCACCTCTTGATTAAAAAAATCTGAGCCTTTCTTGTACAAAGTTATGCAGTTATTTTTCCTCCAATATAAAATGTTCTGTGGCGATCCAGCTGTGATAGAAGCACTGATTTTGGTTTTAATTAAAACTATGAAACTAATCATCGGATATAAAAGTAAATAAAGGCTCTTTGGTAAATTAAATGAAGTAACAATGAGTTTATATATATATATATATATATATATATAGTATATATATATATATATATATATACTAGATATATATATATATATATATATATATATATATATATATATATATATATATATATATAAAACGCTGTATTAGGCAATGCATCAAGAGCGGTAATAATTAAGACGTGCTATATAACAACAGAGAAACAAAACACAAACCCTGCC
>NC_087217.1:16853186-16875686 GCF_015104395.2 Macrobrachium nipponense
CCGCACGAAGGAGAGAGAGAGAGAGAGAGAGAGAGAGAGAGAGAGAGAGAGAGAGAGCAGTACTTTCAAGTCCTCTTTTGGTCTTTTCTGTCCACGTTTTGTTTTGCCCACGCGTGTTTAAATGTCATACTTAACGATTTTTGGTTCTCAAGTAGCTAGCCTTATGCGCACAGATTTCATAGCGGTTAAAACCGTATGCATAGGTGACGATAATTACAAATCTTACATTTTTTTAACTTAATTAACCGATGAGAGAAAGCCATTTATCATCATTTTATAAATGATTTTGAAATGAACTTCGGCATTCGGAATGTTCCATATATTTTCGGGAGAAGGAGGTAGGCGGGTGGGCAGGGCGGAGGAGAGTTACGTTTAGAACAAGAATCATAAATGATTTTTAAATATGGTCACAATTTGTCTTCATTAGACTACTAATTTCAATAGGCCTTTCTTGTGACCTTTTTTTTTTCATGGTGAGGGGACCAAGACTGGTACATCTGACCAAAACAACTATATCCCGTTATGTTTACAAGTCTCATCTGCGGTGATGCCAAACACGCCTTTTAAAGAAAGCAGCTCCAATAATTGAGGGAACAAAAAATAAATTTGCAAACAGACTGAAACAATCTTGGAGTATAATCAATGCACAAACAGAGATTAAAAACATGAAAGCCCTATATTTACCTGAGAATCTCAAAATTCTAACTGAAAATAGGGGTTACCATGCCGTCGCTTCTAGTTTGAAACGTCTTTTCCTTTTTTTCTTTTTTGGCGGAGCTAGAATCTGAGACAAAACTTAAATTCGCAAGACTTTGATCATATATATGTTTTTCGTCTCACCTGATATTTTACTGTTGAGAAATGATTACGAGTATGAGGTTCATTCATTATCTATTAACTGTTATTTTCTATTAATTATAAGTATTCTGTTTGGAGTCTTTATTTGCTTTATCTTCGCTTCTATGCTTTATATGTGAGGAACCTTGATAGACAATCATTTACAACGACCCATAATTCTATGAAGTCATTTGCTAGAATTAAACCAGGCAGTCGGCCGACGAAAATACCTCATCAAAAAGCTGTTCGCATAAGCTGAAACAATTGATTTTCTTTTGAGAGAGAGAGAGAGAGAGAGAGAGAGAGAGAGAGAGAGAGAGAAGAGAGAGAGAGAGAGAGAGAGAGAGAGAGAGAGAGAGAGAGAATGCTCGATAAAGAACTCTAGGAGTTACGCCTGAACGGGATCCTTATCTTTCAGCAAATTGGTCCGACTCGGTCGTTTTAGCGTCGCCGCTGATGGCCACTAAATGCCAACTTAACTTACCTGGGAACTGACCTGGTGGCACTGTTCCAATTCTGGGCTCCGCTTCACCTGCTCCTACGCCCTCGTCACTGGCTGACGAGAACGATACAATGCTTAACTAAATACTAAACGACTTCTATTGATAATGATATCGTCTTTGAGCGGTCGGTTCAACACGATAGAAAAAGAAATAAAAAAAAAAATCCGACTAAAACTTAATAAGTAAACAACACAACATACCAGTAGAAAACATTACTTGTATATGAAATGGTAATTTTCTAAAAAATAAAATGTAGGAGTAGTCTTTCATTAAAATGGGTGGAGGATGAAAGAATTATGAATAAATTGCCACTATTTTACCTATATTTTCCTTTACTATCTATGTGTTTGTGTGTGTGTGTGTGGATGAATGGCTGTAATTTCGGTATCAATGGATTCATTACCAATGATGATTTCATGCATGCCTTCTGGGTGGAAAATATATTAATTCACTGTCAATATTCTTCGAAAAACTGATTAGATAGTTATAGCTTTTTCTTTCTAAAAGCCTAAATAATAGATTAATAATTTCTTTATATTCAATTTGCTATTTACCTGCTTGTTTCATCTCTTTTTAATACAAGCAAGGTTATAACTATAGCTACCTTGACACTTCATAATTTTAACTGCAATAATGCTCCTACATCTTCTGAGGTGTTCTTCTGGGCTATATAGTTCCCTTATTATTTTGAAGGTCTTTCTATGTAGGCTCAATCAAAGCCCTGTTCTTTTCGTCTCTCCCAATTTAAAGAGTCCTACTGTCCACATATTCTCTTGTTCGTGTCTGTCGGTATTTCCCGATACATCTTCAGCGGTTCCCAAACCTTTTTTGGTCGTTACCCATTTTTCATGCAGGATACTTGTGCATGGCCCACCAGCCACCTGTAAGTTGCCTAACCACTAAACCCCTTTGGCTTTATACAGCCATATCCTCAGATCATGGCCCCCTGCATTCTGCTTCATGGCTCCCCAGGGGGCCATGGCCCCCAGTTTGGGAACCATTGATCTAAATCTTGTCCAGTGTTCCCCATAGTCTCTCTTAATGCTTACATATAAAGAGTATGTGATAGATTTCGTTGCTTCAGTGGCAGACTTCTTACTATTTTTCAGTACTTTTGCTCTTACTTCTTAGATCCAGAGGGCCTTTATTCCTCATGCCGTTGGACTGTGGAAGAGTCTCCCTGAGGATGTTGTATAATTGGAACTTCCAAAGTTCAAGCAAAGATGCAATGCATCAACATGCCCTAAAATAATTATCCCTGTACTTTAATTTACTTACATTTTTATCTATTTATTTTCTAATTTATTTTTCTTTCCTAATAACTGATTTTTTCTTTCGAATGAACACCTTAATCGTTGGAAGCTTGAATCTCAAGTTAATGGCCTCTGTGGGCTTGTTTCCCATGAATAGGGTTCATCTTGTGAATAATAACATTAACCGTGTCGTCTTTGATTACAGAATTGGTCTTACTCGTGGCACTGAACCGAAGGCATCGCGTTTCGGTTGCTGAGATATGGTACTCTAAGATGACTGTGAACTTGGAAGTCATTCCTTTGGATCATTTTGTCACCTACACCTCTATCATCAAAATTTTTGTGCGTCGTTCCAGATGGAAGCGTTGAATAATTCTATTTTCTTAAAGGATCAAGATGTCTAGGGTTTCTTGTGCCCCTTCCGTTTTACACTGCATTGAAAACCTGAACATTTCTTCAAATGAGCCTAAGCACGCAGATTGTATATTTGAAGCATAATGTCGTGAAATGAATTTTTGTTTGTCTGAGTTTGATGCATATGCCTTGTTTCAGCTTGAATGTAGATTCATTTACGTAAAAAACTGCCTGTTATTTGAAGGGTAATATTTATATACAATGGAAAAAACTATAAATTTATCTTTCCTTGCTGAGTAATATGTCTGACGCGAATATTTTCTCTATAAAGAAGCCGTGAAATAATGTAAATCAAACAGAGTAAGCAGTCGACAAAGCTCAGAAGACAAAAGACGGTGCCACGCCTTGAAGGAGGAAAAGAATGAGAGCAAAGTCCGCTGGGGTGACGTTCAAGTAAGGGAGGTTAAGTCAGGGGATTAGGGCCAATCTATTTTTTTCCTGCCGACTCTATATTTTAGAGAGCCAGAATGAAAACCACACGAGGAATTCCTATCATTCAGTAGTTTTTTCACAAAAGCAGTCGGCGGTTGCCGAAGCAATGGATAAAAGGAATCAAATTGCAACGAATTTTTTCCTGAATGTAACAAATGGCCAGATTATTGTTTCTATCGCATAGGGAGACCAGAAGACCTAGAACACAATTTGCAATACAGTTGGCAATGTTGCTTAAGTATTCATCGCGCATCCCAGAAGAAAACTTTCTAAATTCCTGAAACTTCGAAGCTGGCCGTCACAGGTAAGTGCTTAGTCAGTGTCCTACAGCTGTTACTGGTT
This sequence comes from Macrobrachium nipponense, assembly GCF_015104395.2. NCBI lineage: Eukaryota > Metazoa > Arthropoda > Malacostraca > Decapoda > Palaemonidae > Macrobrachium > Macrobrachium nipponense. Next base: position 16,856,968 of record NC_087217.1, read on the forward strand.
AAAATCAGTCTCGGAGGCCGTGGTAGAATTCACTGAATTCTCTAGAGTATCGTCAGCAGCACAGACAATAAAAACAAACATTCAGGAACAGAAGTATAAAGTATAATACTGTCAACTATGTGTAAACAAGAATGTTCAAGTATATATATATATATATATATATATATATATATATATATATATATATACACACATATGTATATGTAAATACGTATACATATATAATATATATATATTATATATATATATAGATAATATTATATAATATATATATATATATATAGATATATATATATATTCTTGAATGTTGTTCAGCAAGCCACCATGTGGCACGATGCACTTTCCAACCTTACTATATTTATTGTAGGCTGAGGCCTCTAACTTCTAAAGAGTTAGAAAAATAATGAAAAAAAGGAACTTTCTCTACAATGTTCCAAAGAGTTTAGATAGATTTTTGCTCAGTATTCAAGTACACGTTATATTACATCTGTTTTAATTAAATGGTAAGTTTCATTGACTCCCATAACTGTAGCCATTTCATGAATTAAACAGGTTGTTTAAAAGAAAGATGTACAATATTTGAAATTTATCTTTGAAAAATACATGACATGAAAATATAGACCAGAATTCTGTGTCCTAGATTTCCTTTCCTAATAAACTTTGAATACTCAATTCATAAAAAAATGTTGTCTTATTTGCATCAGGGTTAGGTTTTAAAGAAATCAGGGTAAATGAAACTGAAAGCAGCCATTAGCAATGGATTTATTTTCCGTAATAAAACCCTGTTTTGGTAACATCATTGATATGTCGTACATACATGACAATGGAAAAATATAACGTAGTCTATGACGTGAAATTTCTGTTTTACTCTACTTAGTAAAAATAAGTAGATTATCTGGGAGGAGCAATACTCCAGATATTCGAAGTCGGTTCGATGATGGTTTTAAGAAGTGTATTTATAAAGCAATCGTTTAGAAGCACTTGCGGTGAACAATGCCAGGGCCAGATTCATCGTATTCCTCCTTGGTGACCCACAAGTTCTGGAAGGTGGACAGAGAACCAAGGATGGAACCACCAATCCAGACGGAGTACTTCCTCTCAGGGGGAGCGATGATCTTGACCTTAATGGTGGATGGAGCAAGAGAGGTGATTTCCTTCTGCATCCTGTCAGCAATACCAGCATACATGGTGGTACCACCAGACATGACAATGTTGGCCAACAGGTCCTTCCTGATGTCGATGTCGCACCTCATGATGGAGTTGTGGACGATCTCGTGAACACCAGCAGATTCCATACCAAGGAAGGAAGGCTGGAACAGAGACTCGGGAGCACGGAAACGCTCGTTGCCGATGGTGATGACCTGACCGTCAGGAAGTTCATAGGACTTGTCGATGGAAGAGGAGGCGGCAGCAGTGTTCATCTCACTCTCATAGTCCAGAGCAATGTAGCAAAGCTTCTCCTTGATGTCACGGACGATTTCACGTTCAGCGGTGGTGGTGAAGGAGTAGCCCTTCTCAGTCATGATCTTACCAAGGTAGTTGGTGATGTCACGACCAGCCAAGTCCAGACGGAGGATGGCATGGGGAAGGGCGAAACCTTCATAGACGGGAACCATGTGGGAGACACCATCACCAGAGTCGCAAACCTCACCAGTGGTACGGCCAGAGGCGTAGAGGGAGAGGACAGCCTGGATGCAGACGTACATGGCGGGCATGTTGAAGGACTCAAACATGATCTGAGTCATCTTCTCACGGTTGGCCTTGGGGTTAAGGGGAGCCTCAGTAAGCATGGTGGGGCACTCCTCAGGGGCAACACGGAGCTCATTGTAGAAGGTGTGGTACCAGACCTTCTCCATGTCGTCCCAGTTGGTGATGATACCATGCTCGATGGGGTACTTGAGGGTGAGAATACCACGCTTGCTCTGGGCTTCATCACCAATGTAGGCGTCCTTCTGACCCATACCGACCATCACACCCTGGTGACGGGCGCGGCCAACGATGGAAGGGAAGACAGCTCGAGGAGCGTCATCACCGGCAAAGCCAGCCTTGACAAGACCGGAGCCATTGTCGCAGATGAGGGTCGCCGCGTCTTCGTCGTCACACATGGTGGTGGTTTATGGTATGAGCGTTTGTCAAACGTCTACCTAAAAGGAAAGAAATATAAATGAAACCACTATCCGCCAGCACTTTTCAAAGTTAAAAGAAAGAGAAAAGTTGACATTTCGCATATAAATTAAACATTGGCTCCTCTTTTCAGCAGTTTTCTCATCAAAACGATTACTTTAAGGAAGAAACCAAAATACTGATCTGTGAGTTTCTGTACATATTAAGTATGAGTTAATGCTCTAGTTCCGGAAATATTTATGAGCGCTCGTAACAGAATACTGTGTTACTTAAACAAACTTTCTTATATTAATCCATTAAAAAATTCTATAGTTCTGCAATTTGCACAAATTGATATTTGAATCGATAAATATACTAAAACCTACTTAGGTAATTACCTCAGAATTATCTCAGAACCAGTTATTATAAAGACTAAATGCAATTCATATCCTCATTAATAAATGTTAATAGCCTTTCGAGACTTCGTGAGAGTTTGAGGGTATTGTTGTCACCTGATAAAAATGGCTATTCATTAATAAACATTAGCCACTTTAATATGTACATAAAACACACTATGGGATTTGGTGGTTAAGATGATAATTGAAGTAGTAAACAATCAATGAATAATCTCTGAAAATTAATTTACTTAACAAACGCTGGTAACATACAAAACATGAAAATATTTGAATTAATATTAGATTAATTAATTAATATTAAGTCAGAGAAGTGAACTCCATTGCTTTTCCATACTGGAAGTATTCTCCGATATTAAGAATACTCTGCTAAAAATCAAAAGTCACTAGACAGTGGAAAAAGTTGCTCAGAATCAGATTTTAAGCACTATATATGCAAATAATAACGGCAGTTTACTAAAAATATTCTCCCATAGATCTGCCGTCAGAATTACGTTTCAAAGATTGCTTAAACTAGTAATTACTATTAATTAAAATATTTAATTTTAACTCTATCTTCAGAAGTTTCAAAAAGTATATGCAAACGGTATTTGCGGCTTTATTCGAATATAAATTTTCCACAATAGCTTTGTCTTCAAAATTATTAAAGCTTCAAGAGATTGCCCAGTTATCTTTACGGTTTAAATCGTCATTCTACCACGGTTCTAGTTTCGAAGGCTCGAGAACATAAAAAAAAGTACCTCGTTGCAAGAAACTGCAAAGTAAAAATAAACTAATAAAACTTCCAGAGAATTTTTGCAAGTACCATTCTTTGAAGGCAAGTTAAAGTTAATGTTTAAACGCTAAATACAAAAACGATCACTTTCTGTGTTTAGGGAACCTGCATAAAGTTTGTAAACGAGTAGATTGGTTACTTTTGGAATTACAAAAAAATGTAATTCGACTTTTCAATATAGAATCGGTAGATTTAAAACGACAAGACTGACTTCGATTTGAAAACTGACACCGTTCCTTAAAGTTTAAATCTACGAAATCGACTCTAATCAATAAAAAAAAAGAGACAACGTGAGGGAAGCGCAATGAAATCTCAACTTGAAATCGCCGTGATTTCAACGAGTCCTCTTCGAACCCACGTATCAGTCACTGTGAAAGGGACCTCCAACTGCCAAGTAAATGGAGATCGCTGCGAGAAACTGACGGCAAACAGAAGTTATTTTTCCCACTGAGCAACCACTTAAGAAAACACCGTCTCTCTGGGTGTATGGGACTCGAAGCGACGCGGATGGGAGCAGGCGACTTAACGTTGGGAACTCACCTGTCGATGAGTCTGAACACGACTGAAGGTCTGCTACCTGCTCCTGCCTTTATATACAGGCTGAAATCCTGGCTCTCCTGGGTATTTGAAATCAGGCCAAAACTTTCTCACCTACCTTCCTTACTCTGGGCTGACAAAAGGAAGGTATGAATTCCTTTTTTGTTAAATGGCTTTACCAGTCCGTGGCACTTTTCAATAGATCGGCGGCGAAGAACACTGCCAGTCGGTTAACCTCGGAAATGTTTCTGCAGCATAAAGCTTGCAGGGGTTTGGTCATCTCCTATCGATGACTGCTGGAGCTTCTAAGAGGAATGAGTTTCCATAGGACCTTCCATCTTCTTATCGAAGTCGGTCTTCTTTCCCTTATCATCGAAGTGCCGTTCCTGTCATCGATGACATTAGCTGTTGTAATGACCTATTTAATCAGCCATAACTGGAAAAGCTTGCAAGTTGCTTCTAGTGCTGAGTATATGTATAAAACTGAGTCTAAATACATCATAAATTGTGAAACTTATATGAGCATCATTAAAAATCATGTTGAGAACTGAGTAGATTCTTTTATTTCATTATGCTGACTTTTTTCTGAGTAAAGACCATTTCATCAGAATGTGAAATACCAGTGTCATCTATAATCTCCAACCTTCGTCTTCCGTCACACTCTCTCTTTCTCTCTATAGATCTATTTGCCTCTCTATTTCTGAGCTTTTTATAATGATCTAATCTAGGTATACATTAATGCTTGTGGTGAAGTTTCAAGGAATGAGAACGCTAGAGGAAAGTTATCATATTTCCTTCATTCCCAAAACCTATCATGACTTTGGGGGAAGAAGCTGGATTTGATTTAGTGACAAAATCGTCGTTTTCTGTAGGAATCAGATTTGTAAGAGAGTAAAAGTTATAGGAAGCTTATGTATGACACAACGGACATAGCTTAGCACGCTAATTTGTACCAAACATCTGATAAAAGATACACAGGTCATTGAAAAAAATATTTATTTACATATTTCAGCTTTGACGAGTGATATTTAAGAACCATCACCAGTTTTCTCATTTCAGCTGAAATAGAAATATAATAGCTTTATCAAGGAATGTACAAACACACGCATTATATATATATACTACATACATACACACACACACACACACACATATATATAATATATATATATATTATATAATATAATTTTATTTATATATTAATATAATTTATATTATATATATCCAGCGGTTCTTCCCCAAAGTCATGATAGGAGGATTATATATATATTAGACTATCTATATCTAATACTATATATATATATATTTATAGAATTATATCTATATATATATATATATATATATATATATATATATATATATATATATATATAATATATATAATCCTCCGTAACTGCCCATTGCTTCTGGCTCAAAAATGATAGATCTCTTATTATCGGTCAAATGTATAAAAAAAATCAGAACATACTGTACATTTCCACTGATGCAGGTCCCAAGTTACAGTTCACGATGTCACAGATAGTATCGAAGAAATACTACGGTAATATCACGTGTTTATCGTTTCAGCCATTCGCCAAATTTATCATCATCAAACTTTGTAAAGCGGAAATGGTCACAGCTAATATTTCCCTACATATTTTTGACAGATTTCAAATTCGTCTAATAATGAAAGCAGAGGTGAAAAAAAGAATAGGGAACAATTTACAGGCAACATGTAAAGGATTCGATAATTTAATGCACATTGTCTCTGTTGTTTACCTGTAAGCAGAAAATTACTGTAGAATTTAAACAAATACAATTTTAAGCATCTATGCAAAAAAGTTTGGCTTTCAAAGCCCATTGATTGATTTGCCAAATAAATTATATCAACCTGGTTAGATGTTTAAAACATTTGCTCAAGTGTGTTCTATAAATGAACTTTGGCACATACAATGTAATCTTCGGAGAAAGTGAAATTAGGAAGTAAAAAACGAACATGAAGTATGTGATCGAAAAAATAAACTAAAATATACTGAGCTGGTAAGAATGTGTTGCTAACACCAGAAATATGCATAGAGTGTAGCTCTTTTAAAAGGGTTTAGATGTAAGCTTAATTTACCGGTTAACTTCTGTGTCAACTGGAGTATATATTGCCGAAGAACTTCATTTAGTAAAGAATATCGCTGGCGTTCAAATAGGTTTCAATTCATTCAAAATTAGAAGGATTACACTTAGGAGAATAGCTTAACCTTTTGCTAACCGTAGAAAATAGATGATAGAAGTTAATCTTATCTCTGGTTTCGTTAGTTTAATTTTCCTATAAAAACTCATGGTAGATAAGATGAGAACTAAAAATATTGTGTTGTAAGATGGTTGGACGTTCAAAAATAGCATTACGGTAACCACAAAAGTCTATTTTGCCCTTGTTTGAAATCAGGATTTCTTTCAGCACTTATCTAGCAAAGAATAAAAAAACACGATCTCATGTACTTCTTTACTATTATCATTATTATTATTGTTGTTGTTATTGCATAACCGTGGTTTTATATCTAAGGAAACTTCAGTCAATGCGAGAATTAGAAACGAAATTCACATATCGTAATTTCTGTTCCATAACTTATGAATGAAAGTATATAGAATATGACATTTCTAAAGAAAAGTCTTGTATTCATACAGGCACTTCCTGAATGCATTATCATTTTATTTGAATATTAACAACATAGGAAATTGATCAAACAAAGGTTGCACTATTATCGGACATACATACATATATGTTAGGCGCTGTGTATGGTATTCTGAATAATTATTGGTGTTGCACATAAATGGAACAAATACCAAATTGCAAGTAGAAGGCCAACTTTCTTTGGAAAGCTATGAATATTTGCAAGGAACCGAGTTTATATGTCCATGAGTCTTGTTCACTCAAAACCACGGTCTGTATGTGATCTCCTAATTCAGACAGGGGGAGAGGCCGAGAAAGTGGATGGAGTTGGAAGAGGGGGTGGGGGGGGGTGGGGGGGGGGGGGCGCTGCCTAAAAGCTGTAATTTACAATAAAGACAGGCGTAATTCTCATTGGGATCATTACCTACTAGTATGTATTGAATAACAATCGTAACTCCTTTTTAATTCATTCTTATAGGCTTTTCGGTATTTTAAAGAAAGTGCATTGTGTAAAAAAAAAAAGAGAAAAGAAAAAAGGAGTACTACCATAGCAAAGCATAGCATAGCATTAAACAGACGACCGTACTTTAAAACAATGCGTGAAACCGAGACTTCAAAGGTACGAGGACCGGCTAAAGAAAAGAAAGAAAGAAAAAAAAAAACTTTACACAGAAGATGTGAACTCATTATCAGTAACAGTGCCTAAATCGTAGCCAATTTAGTTTCCCAAGGGATTCAAAGGAGAGAAGGAGCCACCATAACCACTGAATGATCGCCGAGATCGCTGACGATATGCAAAAGGCAGAAGAAGCCAACGGCGGAGTCCAATGCTTGAAAAGGGCCGACAAATTTATTTTACTTTTTTGTTGTTATAAGATTTATTACCACTGTTGGCAACGTGGACTACTTATTGGATTTTCCTCAATTAATGCTATGGAACCCTCTAGAACTTTCAGTGAAAAATTCAGCTTTTATGCAGAGAAGTTCTAGATGTTTGAGAAGACTAATTCTGTCAGCTAATGAACAGAACGGAAAAGCTGTCGCCAGAGTATTCCTTACAAATGTATTTTTGTGAATAACGACGATATAAAACTAATATATACATATATACATATACTATACACATATATGTATAGATTTATATATACACATCAAATGATTGCTGAGATCGCTCATACATACATACACACGCAAAGACACATACATACAATAACACACACACACACACATATATATATGTACATATATATATATATATATATATATATATATATATATATATATATATATATATATATATATATATATATATATATATACAATACATATATGTATGTATAATATATATTAAGCCCGTTCGAACCCCTAGCGTGGAACAGCCTTAGAATACTGTAGTTTCTGCTCAGTATGAACCCTATCTACTCAGAATCTTACAATTCAAAAGATATACTATTCAAACATTTTGTAAATGACCTTAAATGAAAGGGAAGTCACAATATTAAACGGGAAAACAGATTTAAAATATTTATATAAATTTCGCCATTTCCGCAAGAGAATTCGAAATTTTTCATTACGCGAACATTATACCGCATAAGACAATGCCGTGTCCTTCATAGAACAGCTTTGTCTCTTATTTCAATTAAAGAGTAAATGATTTTTCCGTAGTGAAGACGACATGGGTCGAAGCAGCAGAAACTGAGCGGTCCATTAACCAAATCCTGGCAGATGCTGCGTGTCTGGTGGGACTCAGGAGTTACAGTATGCAGATATTTTGGTAAACAAACCCAGGTCGACATTGTTTTAAAGGTCTGCACACTTGGCTCAGAATTCTGCACCTCTGGCTAAGAGGAACGGCACAATTCGTCCCTGTTTTGACATGCTGGCTTAACCCATTTTTTTTTAGTAAGTTTTTGAGTTTTCCAGCCAGTCTCATTTTTTGATACTCTATAACATATCAAAACTTCACCTTGCTGTTCCTCACATTTTCCAGCCAAAGTTTCTCAAAAGATCAGCTAATTTGAGGCTCTGAATAATGTCAAGATCTTTGAAGCGGGTTTTCACAGAGTGGAGAAAAAACGGCTTACGCCAGTTCGTCAAACTAGGGACGGATTGAATATAGCCATTGGTATGTCACAGCCCGATAATTTTTTTATATGCCCAGCAGATTTAAATAATCATAAGTAGGCCATATTCAGAAGGACGGTAAATCAACATTCCCGGTAATACTAACACAACCAAGCATAACACTAAGCAGATGGCCGTTCACCAAAACGCATGCGTAAAACCCAGACATCATAGGTACGAAGATCTGCAAGTGTGTGTGTGTGTTTGTGGAGGAGGTGGGGGGGGGGGGGGGGGAGTGTGTGGTTGAGTAAACACCAAAGATGTTAACTCATTCTAAGCAAAAGCACCTAAATACCAATCGGCTTAATTTTCGAAGGACCAAGGAAGAAAGAGAGACCATAATCGCCAAATGATTGCCGAGATCGCTCTCGATACGAGAGAAAACCGTTAGTCAGTGACGGAGTCTTCTAGGAATTTCGCCCACAAGATTTTTCCGACTTATTGTTGCTGTTTCCTTCATATATCATCTTCCTTTACACAACAACCGAGAACCGAAATGTTTGGACATTATGGAACATGTAAATCTGTATCAAACTGTTTTGCACTGACTAGAGTTTTGATGTTCATAGTAATTTCCACATTGTCTTTGGCAATTACATAGATTGTAGATAATTCTATACTGGTTTTCCATTTCTAAAACGCCGGAAAAACAAAATATAACAATTATTGATATAATTTGTGATATACATATTTCTCTTGATAACAGTTTTTTTTCAACAAATAGGTTTGTACAGTCGAAACATTCGCATATATTATCCTAATTAAATCATGAAATCGTGACAATAAAAACTTAAGTAAAAATGGAAAATAAAATAAAAGTAAAAAATAATTAAAACATTTGCCTAAAAAAATACCTCTATCCTGCGATGAAGGCTCAACAAATTTAATGAAGCCGATGCCCTTATCTTTTACATTCCACTTCCCATCGTGTTATTTTTCGGGCTAGATAAAAGATGCAGGATGACACCCCAATCATTTGCTGTATGCAAAATTGACAGACAGCAATAACCAGCAATGTTAAACAGGCCATTCTAATGCAGAAGGGAACCCGAGCAATGAAGTTGGAAGATTAAATTCCAACTAAAAGTCGCTCGTTCAACCAAAGGACATTAACTATCCGCGAAAGGCCCATTAAATAGTCTACTGTGCCATTAAGGCTGACCATCAAAGCTAAAGTTTCAGGATAATGGAATGGCGTAGGGAAGAATCTCTTTCCCTTGGCCGTTTTCACTCGGTAATTATCGCTCTCGCGATTTGAGTCTCGTTGGCCAGATAGGAGGTATAGATAAACGCATGCCGATCATTTTCAGGACTACGCAAAAAAATAAATAAAATAAAATTAATAAAAAAAATTGAAAATAAATTTCATTTTCGGTAACGAAACCCGGTTTGGTTAGAACACACACACACACACGCGCGCGCGCACGCGCACGCTCATACACACGTTCATACACAATACCAAAGAGTATTAGTCTGATGAGGTTAGTGTGATGAGGTTGTTAGGCTCGTGTCCTCTCTCTCTCTCTCTCTCTCTCTCTCTCTCTCTCTCTCTCTCTCTCTCTCTCTCTTATATATATATATATATATATATATATATATATATATATATATATATATAACATATATATACATTTATTATAGTATACATATATAATATATATATATATATATGTATATATATATATATATATATATATATATATATATATATATATATATATAATAGAATACTAGAATTTATAATATAGGGAAAGCATAATTGAGTGTGTGCATTCACAGGATTCTACTGAATTTAGTTCTAAACAGGGCAAATGTCTCAAAGACGTCACTGAAAATAGAGAACAGCCGTTAAGCGAGACGGTTCTATATATGATGCCCATTGCGTGTGTGTGAAAAAAAAAAAACCCAAACTGGCCCATGCCCGCTATTCTATTTCTGGCCTCAGTTTGTTCATGAGACACTCCTTCTCCTTCCGCTCGTCGGGTGCCGTATATTGACAATTGCGACATACCGAGCGTGGCACTTATATCTGCGAGGAGACATTACTTCCGCCTGTGCGCCAGGTACCGGGAAACAAATGATCACCATTTTTTAAAGTTCCATGAGAAGAGAGAGAATGGGCAGTTAACAATGATGGTAATATGGACGAGTTACGATTTTGGTTTACTGGAGGATCGGTTAAAATTTAAAATCTATCACAGAAAACTGCGGCCGAGCGAGCATACATTATATGCTATGTATGCACGAGATACATCCATACAAACACTGATGGTTTTCCTTAGGTTTCACTTAATGTCAAAATTTCCCAGAAGACAACAATGAACTATACCATAATAATGAAATCTAGACATTTATGATATAATAACCAACTGATTCTTGAGAGGTGCGTTATTCTTACCGTAGATTGGACATCAGATAACCATAGATAAAATTACATTAAAAATACACTTTTTCTTGGGTGAATTATCCTTGACCGAAGGATTTCACACACATTACACAGGGTAAGGTGACTAATAGGCAGCACCATGTGAACCCCTATCCTTCCTCTCTCTCTCTCTCTCTCTCTCTCTCTCTGTAATATATATATATATATATATATATATATATATATATATATATATATATATATATATATAATATATAATATATATATATATATATATATTTTATTGCTACTTTCATAATGCATATTTCCTCCTCTTTTTGACTGTATAAAATGTTATGTAGAATTGTGCAACATTTTTTCAGATTCCTAGATAGCTTAGAGATAGGATATTTTAAATGTGTGTTCACAGATTTCGCATAACATAATGCAAAAGAATATATAATATATCGTAGAATGTAGAAAGAGAGAGAATATCTTTGTCCATTCAAAGCTATTCAAAGCTAGAGTTGTTTTGATAAGCGAGCTCGAGACTTCATTGTGTTTTGGGATTCTGTCATCAAGTAAGATAAGGGCCTTCTGCTTCGGTTGATCGAATCGAGTATGTGTCTTTTTTGAACAGAATCGTCTCATACGTGTATGTCTTTGTCAAAGTCAAGTGCAGATTACACATTTTGTATGTAAAGTTGCATAAGATTTCGAAGCTTCTGGAAAGGATTGGGTCTCAAAACGAATTTGTGTCATCCCCAGTCCAGCTTCCATAAGGGGGAAGAATTTGATTTGGGCGTAGATTCTCAAACCGTTCACATCTCTCTCTCTCTCTCTCTCTCTCTCTCTCTCTCCATCGCATAGCACTTTTGATTTAAAGTAACGTAACGATTTCGTACTTATTTGAATGGTCACTTGTAATTTGTAAATTTCAGATTTGATGTTTCTTAGAGTTTATTTAGTATCATTTAGTGTTTTTGTGGAATTTGAACAAACATTGTTGTTGTAACGGCGCCTGGTTTTGGGAAAGTGTGAATCAAGCCTGCAGCAAAGAAAGAAAGAAGTTGTTATACCAAAAAGGTAAAGTGTGTTATATTTTTATTAGTTGCAACTAATAACTGATAGGAACAGTGGTTAGGTAACAACTAATAACTGAACGGAACAGTGGTTTGGCAAAAACTGATAACTGATGGTTACAGTGGTTTGAGAGAAACTATTTACAGTTTTACACATTGCAAATTTTTGTATTTTGTGTTTGTTTCATTTTTGGGCATTTGTTCATTTTCTTATTAAAGTGTCCTTTTTATTTTATATTCTGTGTGATTAATACTTTTTGTGACTTTGATATTTTCCACATTTTTCTGTATTTTTATTTGCATTCACAATTTAATTAACTTAGCTATTTTCATTAATTAATCATTGCACATTTAATTAAATTTAACACTTGTGAATTAATTTGCATTTTCTTAGAATTCTTTTCAAGTTTTATTATTGTTTAGCACTTGTGAATTAATTTCAAACTTTCAATTATTGCCTAACACTTTTGAATATTGATTGAATTAATTTTCTTGAATTTTGGGATAAATTAATTTTGATTTAATTTAATTTAATTTGATTCAAGAATTAATTAAACTTTACTTTGTTTTCAAGTAAGAGTAATTTTCCCTGATATTGTGAATTTCACTTATAAATTTTGAGTTTAATAATAAATTTGTGTATTTAAAATTTTTATAAGTGTTTTCATTTTTATACTAGTATATTTGCATTTGATTATATTGATGTTAGGTAGAAACATAGAGTGGTAATTGATCTGTTTTCCTTCATTAACTTGAAGTGACTTAGAACCAGGGAAGTACTTAGACTTCTGAAATCAGGGAAATACTTAGACTTTTAAAGTTGTTGATGGAGTGATGCCCTTTGATTAATTTAATTACTTACAAAGTACCTCACCCATGTTTTGATGAACTTAGTCTGATTTTCTGCAATACTGGTAAGTTGTTAAGGGATCACTGTTGCCTTTAGAGTATTCAGTCGTTTAATACCTGTGATGAGGGTTCAGGGGTCTGGCTTTTGTGAGGTATCAGTTAATGAATAGTAAGTGTAGTAACCAGATACTTGGCACTTCGTCACAAGTAATTAATGGTGCCCAGAGACCCGGGAAAACAGATTTCATTATCACTCTAGTATATACTGGTGGTGTTAGGGATATATTTTGTTAGGAGAGTGACCATATAGTTTTGTTTTGCATTTATTGTATTGAATTGTAAGTTGATAACTTAGAGGAAAATGGCTCAGTTCAAGGTTCAAGAATTTTCAGCAGCCCCTTCCATCCAAGTTTTATCTGAAACCACTCTGACTAAGACACAGCGGAGTGCTTTAGCAGTGGCATGTGGTGGTTATGTGTCTACTAGTATAGTAAAGGCACAAATAAGAAGTATTGCTATGGAATCATTGATAAACTCTGGTAGAATAACTGATGAAGATGAGTTAGAATTGGCTCAAGAGTTGTTGAATGTAGCACGCGCTGATCTCATAAATAAGCAAGCACAAAAGCAAGAGAAAAGTGATGCAGAGTTAGAGCTTAGACGCACTGAAGCAGAAGAGAATTTGATTAAGCTGAAAATACAAGCTGAAAGAGAGAGAATGCAAGCTGAAAGAGAAAGAATAGACGGAAAAACAAGAATGAAGAGAAAGAGAGGAAGAAAAAGCAGCAGAAGAGGAAAGAGAAATCGCAAGACATGAAAGGGAAATGGAATTGATAAGAGCTAGATCCACATTACCTGTAACACCGTCTAACCAAGGTAATCAAAACCCTGTATTTGATGTAGTAAGAGTACAGAAGTGAATCCCTAAGTTTACTGAAGAAGCTCCAGATGAGTTTTTTGATCACATTGAGAAAGTGGCTACTGGTATGGGATGGCCAGAAGATAAATGGTCAGTTTGGCTACAAAGTCTCTTGATTGGCAAAGGGAAAAGTGCTTATCTAGCCTTAACAGCTGATCAGTGTAAAGACTACAAGGTACTTAAACACAGTGTGCTACAAGTTTACCAGATGACCCCAGAGTACTACAATGAAAGATTCAGAAATTTAAGAAAAGACGAGAAGGGAACATTCTTAGATTATGCTTACAAAGTGAGAAGGTGTTCCAAACGTTGGTTAGAAGCTGCTCAAGTTAAAACTTTTGATGAGTTAGAAGAGTTACTTGTTTCTTGGACAGTATCTTAAGGGAATTCCTGAACATATAAGAGCCTATTTAAGAGAGAGAGAGGTGAAGAAACTTGACAAAGCTGCTACACTGAGTGAAGATTACAATATAATTAGTAGTAAACGTGATTACAATGTCAAGTACCAGAGTCAACAACGCCCAGGTTTTAAGTCTTATCCAAATAACAAGAACAAATTTAATGGGAAACCTACAAGTGATACTACCAAGAGTACACAAGGTAATACAACTCAGCAAGCTAATGTGAAATCCTCATCCAGTTTTTCAAGACAGTTACAGAAACCTAATGTTGTCTGTTTCAACTGTGGAAGAGTAGGACACTACAGTCAAGAGTGTTACCGGAATCAACAGCAGTCAAAGCCAGTTGGCCAAGTAGTGAAAGGTGACCAGGTGAAACAAACTACGAAGAGCAGTGTGGGAAAGAATCAGACTCCAGAGAAGAATGAAACTAAACAAGCTGAATGTTTAGCAACCAGTGGAAATGTAACCTCAAGCAGTGAGTGGCTTAGCAGTGTGGAGGCTTTTAAGCCATATATCTATGAGGGTATGCTGTCAACTCAAGGAGGAAGTGTGCAGGTACCAGTCAAGATATTACGTGATACAGGGAGTAACCATAGTGTGGTAGTACATGGTTCTCACCCTCAGCTGAAGAAGAGTCTCACAGGAGATTCAGTTATTTTGAAGGGTATAGGAGGAGAGGAAGTAACTCCTATATGCCGCTTACACCTGTCTTGTGAATTGGTGACAGGGAATTTGATTTTGCTGTAAAGGACTCACTGGCTGTGGAAGGTATACATGTTCTGTTGGGGAATGAAGTTGGTGGTGTGCCATTTATTCCTTGTTCTGTAGTGACAGACAAACCATTGAGGATTAGTCCTACAGTAGAGTTGGGGAAGAATAACCCCCACCTGTTTCCTAGTTGTGTAACTACCAGAAGTATGAAGAGGACTACGACTGTTGGTGAAGAAACTGAGGATTTACACACCCAAGAAGGATCAAGTGAAGGATCTTTGTGCTTAGAAGAATTATTCCAGGGAAGTGAAGTTTCCCATAGTGCTGACCAAGAAGAGATTTCCCAAGAAGACGAAGAAGATGACGACGACGAAGAAGAAGAACCTGATGTTCCTGAAGAGACTCCAAGTAGTCAAAGTGTTCCTGAGGACAGTAGTGAAACTACAGTAGCTGAGTTAGCAGATATTGAGAATTCAACCCTAGAAGTTGGTCAAGTGACAAGAGAGAAGCTAATGGACTTGCAGAAGAAGGATGCATCGTTAACTGATTTGTTCCTCAGAGTTGTTGATCGAGAAGAGATGCAACAAACTCCTACCTGTTATTATCTGAAGGAAGGTTTGCTGATGAGAAAGTATAGACCTACAGATATACCAGGAGATGCTGTATGGGGCGAGTATCATCAAATTTTGATTCCATATCCGTTGAGAAAGCAAGTGGTTGCAGTAGCTCATGAGTCTGGACATATGGGAATCAGGAAGACTGTGGAGAAGATCATGAAATATTTTTTCTTGTCTGGACTTCACAAAGATGTTAGCAGGTTCTGTCGTGAGTGTCATACCTGCCAGATAGCTGGAAAACCAAATGAAACCATCAAAAAAGCCTCCCTACAACCTATAGAAGTTAGAGGAGAACCCTTTAGCAAAGTGATTATAGATATGGTTGGACCGCTGCCGAAGACAAAGAAGGGAAATGAGTATTTGTTAACATTAATGTGTCCTGTGACAAGATATCCAGAAGCAATCCCTGTTAAAAACATATCTGCTAAGATAGTTGCTGAAAAACTTGTGGAGTTTTTCTCAAAGTTTGGTATACCAGAAATATTACAAAGTGACAGAGGAACAAACTTTACTTCAAAGTTATTCCAGGATGTGATGAATTTGTTAGGAGTGAAACAACAGTTATCCACTGCCTATCATCCAGAAACTCAAGGTGCCTTGGAAAGGCTCCATCAGACATTGAAAAGTATGCTGACAAAGTATTGTTCTGAGTCGGGAAGAGAATGGGATGTTGGTTTACCATTAATGTTGTTTGAAGTTAGGAGTGCTTATCAAGAAAGTATGGGATGTTCACCTAATGAAATGATTTTTGGAAGAGAAGTGAGAGGACCGTTGAAGATTCTTGCAGAAAATTGGGAAGAAAATCAAGAGGAAAGCCAAGGAGAGTATGTGAAGAACTTAAGGAAAAGGTTGAAAGAGATTAGAAAATTCTCTTTAGAAAACTTGAAAATGAGTCAAGAGAAAGTGAAAAGGAGATTTGATGCTAAGGCTAAGCTAAGAATTTTTAGTGTTGGTCAACAAGTGTTAGTGTTCTTATCTGTCAAGAGATTTCCCCTCACTAATAAATTTCAAGGTCCTTACAAGATAATTCAGAAGTTACGTGATAAAACTTATGTGATTGAAACGCCAGAAAGAAGAAGAAGACAAAGGAAGACACATGTGAACCTCTTGAAACCTTATTTCTCAGAAACTAAAACTGAAACTGTGTCAGTAACCCAAACAATTTTATCTACAGAAGATGATGATGGCTACGAATTGGGAGCTGAAAGCAAGATGAATAATTCTTCAATTTTGGAAAATTTGGAGGATAAACTGAAACATCTGAGTGATGGACAAGGTGAAGACTTAATGAAGTAATTAGAAGTTTTCCAGAAATTTTTTCCGATGTGCCTAGGCGTACTGATCTGACCAAGCATGAAATCAAGATTCAAGAAGATGGAAGACCTTTCAAGCAAAGAGCCTATCGCTTATCACCTTATCATTGAGATGTTTTGAAGAAGAAGTTGAGTATTTGCTGCAACATGGATTAGCAGAACCCAGTTTAAGTCACTTCAGTTCTCCATGTTTGTTAGTGAAGAAACCAGATGGTTCATTTAGGATGTGTACTGATTATAGGAAACTGAATTCTATCAGTGTGGCTGATAATTATCCTTTGTCTCTTATAGATCAGTTACTTGATAATATTGGGCAAGCCAAGTTTGTTTCCAAGATAGGCTTGTTGAAAGGGTATTATCAAATTCCTTTAGATGAGAATGCCAAGTTGCTGTCAGCTTTTATTACTCCATTTGGACTGTATCAGTATACTGTTCTGCCGTTTGGTCTGATGAATGCACCGGCAACATTACAATGAGTGATGGATCAACTGCTAGGATCAATAGGAGTAGGTGTATGCCTAGATGACATCGTGATTTACTCTACAACGTGGGAAGAACATCTGAAGATTTTGAGGAAAGTTTTCAAGGAACTTCAAGAAGCAGGATTAACAGTCAACCTAGAGAAGAGTAAGTTTGGAAAGGCAACTATGCAGTATCTTGGGTTTGAAGTTGGGAAAGGCCTTCTTGCTCCAATAAATGCTAATGTAGAAGGTATCCGTAAGGCTACCCCACCTACTACCAGGAAACAGCTACAGAGATTTTTAGGCATGGCTGGATTCTATTGTCGTTTCTGCCCAAATTTCTCAGCCATAGTAACTTCCTTGACAGACTTAACTAGTCCCAAAACTGAGTTTGTTTGGACTCCAGAGTGTCAAGAATCCTTTGAGAAGGTAAAAGCCATTTTAACTTCAAGACCAGTACTTCAAGCTCCAGAATTTGACCAGAAATTTGTGATACAAGTTGATGCGTCAGACTGTGGCATTGGAGCTGTTCTACTTCAAGAAGATGAAAATAATATCTACCATCCTGCTTGCTTCACGTCTACAAAATTGATAAAAACATCAGAAAGTATACTTGACAGTCGAAAAGGAAACTTTAGCCTTAATCACCGCATTCAAAAAATTTGAAGTGTATGTGAATAGACCTAGGAATGAAGAAATTTTAGTGTTGTCTGATCACAATCCACTATCATTTATATAGAGAATGAAAAATCATAATCAAAGACTGACCAGGTGGTCTTTGTGCCTGCAAAGTATAACTTAAGAGTGCAGCACATTAGTGGCAAAAACAATGTAGTTGCTGATTATTTATCTCGTTGCGAATCGTTGGATTCAACACGGTGATAAAAAATCTTCTGGGGGAGGTATATTATATATTGCTACTTTCAAAATGCATATTTCCCCCTCTTTTTGCCTGTATAAAATGTTATGTATAATTGTGCAAAATTTTTTCAGATTCCTAGATAGCTTAGAGATAGAATGTTTTAAATGTGTGTTCAGATTTTGCATAACATAATGCAAAAGAATATATATATATAACAGAATGTAGAAAGAGAGAGAATATCTTTGTCCGTTCAAAGCTAGAGTTGTTTTTCAAAATCTGTCAACACGTTTGATAAGCGAGCCCAAGACTTCATTGTGTTTTGGGATTCTGTCATCAAGTAAGATAAGGGGCTTCTGCTTCGGTCGATCGAATTGAGTACGTGTCTTTTTTTAACAGAATCGTCTCATACGTGTGTCTTTGTCAAAGCCAGAGGCAGATTACACATTTTGTATGTAAAGTTGCATAAGATTTTGAAGCTTCTGGAAAGAATTGGGTCTCAAAACGTTTTTGTGTCATCCCCAGTCCAGCTTCCATAAGGGAGAAGAA
>NC_087217.1:16878186-16975686 GCF_015104395.2 Macrobrachium nipponense
ATGTATAATTCATCTAAATGGCTTGTAAAAATTCTTACACCTTTGGTAGGAAACATTTCTAACACGAATGTTAAAAACAATGTTGATTTTATAAACAAATTGAATAGTTTAAACTTGAATTTTGATTTTAATATGGTTAGTTTTGATGCTATCTCTTTATTTACAAAAGTGCCTGTAGATGATTTACTTGAATATTTGGAGAATGAATTAGAACGTCATGACATTCCCTTAACTGTAGCAAACCTCATTAGTCTCATAAGGTTATGTATCAAAGATAGTAAATTTTGTTTTAATGGGGAATTTTTTGTACAAAAGTTTGGCATGGCTATCTCCTGTCCTTAGCAATATTTACATGGAATTTTTTGAGACAAAACTCCTATCAAGAATTTTGCCCCAAAAAGTTATTTGGTTTAGGTATGTGGATGATATTTTCTGTACTTGGCCAGTTCACGAAAATCTCCAGGAATTCCTTAATAATCTCAATAATTTAGCCCCTTCTATAAAATTTACTGTAGAGGAAGAAAGGAATTTTAATTTGAATTTTCTTGATGTAACTGTCCATAGAAATGATAGAAATTTCACCTTTCCAGTCTTTCGGAAATCAACTAACTTTGCCTCTTTTGTTCATTACAACTCCAATCACTATCAAAATGTTAAATTCTCTGTTTTTTTCTGGGATGTTCCAAGGGCTTTACGTGTCTGTAGCCCGCAGTTTGTTGACGCTGAGATTAAAACTATTTATGATATTGCATTGAAACTTAAATACCCAAGGAATTTTGTAGATGTGGCATGCAAAAGAGCTAGAAATTTTTTTTTTTCAACTAATGACAAACTTAAATTTAGTAAGCATAACATTCTAAAATTACCCTATGATGAAAGGTTTTTAGATATTCATAAAATTTTAAAGCTTTTTAACATAAATGTTGTTTTCAGTATTATTAATGTCAAGAGTTTAGTAATAAAAAATTCTCCTAAAGATCTTCCAGGCTACATATATGAAATTCCTTGCAAAAAGTGTGATAAAGTCTATTACGGACAGACCGGTAAATCTCTTTCACAACGTCTCAAACAGCACCAATATCTGTGAGAACTGGGTAAATATCGAATGCATTATTCATACTTATGAGATTTAAATCATCCTATTAACTGGAGTCAAGCAAGAGCCTTAATCCCATGTAATGACACAGTTAAAAGGAATATCATTGAATCTTGTTTCATCAAGTCAAATAATGGAAATGTTCTAAATTTAAGTCTTGGTTTATTTAAACTTGATGCTTTCATAATGAAAAAAGTTGTAGATAAATATAAGCAACAAAATTAATATATTCAGTTTTTACATGTTTTGAACTGTAAAGATACTTTGTAATTTTGGTTAGGGTCAAATCTGTTTAGGTTTGTGACCGTGTGATATCCGATAATCCTGGATTATCTCTTAATTTTTACCCTTTTGACAATACAATTAACCATCTGGTACTCTTGATCTTGTTGTGTACCTGAGACCTTTCTCTCCAATTGTATTTCATTCGTTCCTTGATAATGTAAAGACGAAAGCGCTTGGATTTCTGACTATCATTTTCCTGTGGTATTCGCTTATTTAATGAAGTCACGTGCATCTACTGTGATTTTTTAAGCGCATATATATATATATATATATATATATATATATATATATATATATATATATATATATATATATATTATATATATATATATACGTATATATATGTAAACTCAGTTTATAGTCTCCATGCGTGAAAGACAAGAAGCTTGACGAATTTAGAAATTTAAGAGGCAACGGTTGAAGGCGCCATATTGGATATAGTCTGTGAGGTGCTTGCAAAATTTTAAATCAGTTAGAAACTGCATAAAGAAAAAGCTTTATCAAAAAAGAAATGAAAAATTAAATACATTTGAAAAATAATGTATCATTATGTGCGAAGGACTTGTAGACGAATGAGAAAGAAAAGGACAAAAAAGTGAAAAATTTGTGTAAAATTATGATTTAGGGGCAGACCTGAACATAACCTTCAGGGTGAAGAAGGAATTATACTTTATGGAGGCTGAGGCCTAATGAATCTTAAAATGAGAGATGCAGAGGGAAAGATTCTGTCTGAAGAAATTACAGTCATTTGTTGTAAGCAATTAGAACTAATGATTGTCGAGGATAGAAAAAGAGTTAATTCAGAAAGATGCAACAGTGGTAAGGGTTACTGGGAATTTGGAAATGCTTGAAAAATCGACTGCTGAGGATGTCAGGAGGGCAGTTAACAGGTTGTAACAACATTCGTGATTCACAACCAAAAATACCTCATTATAAGTAGTTTAAGCACAAGGAGAAGACGGATGAGTAATAGACCAGAATGTATCAGGGACGTCTGGATGAGGCGAAGTTTCATCTCTCTCTCTCTCTCTCTCTCTCTCTCTCTCTCTCTCTCTCTCTCTCTCTCGCTTTATTCTCTTATCTTCTTCCTTCTCTCTCTCCATGGCAAATTAAATGAAAACCAACTAGTATACCCTACGTCTCTTCCTTTCATTACTAATGACCTTAGAACTTTGGAGGCCAACAGGAGGGTCAAGCATAGTCTATATCATTTACTTTCATCTGTTTCAGGACTCAGCATCTAAAACTTTCTTGATTATTGTCAATTTGATTTATTTCTTTTTGCCTGTGTTATTAAACGGTTTTGTTTTACACACGTTAAACCCCATGAACACAGATGAGAGAGGCTTATTTGAATCATGAGAACTTTTTCTCAAAAGGGAATTTAGATGCAGATTATACAAGATTGAGATTGAAAGGTCTTTATTGGTTTTTCTTCTGAAATGTCTTTTATAATAAACATAAAAGGAGTAGAATAAGATATTGCATATTCACTAGTGTAGTGTTACACTATATGTAATATACACACTATAAATATACACAAGTGAATAATCTAGAAGCATTTGCGGTGCACGATTCCAGGTCCAGATTCATCGTACTCTTCCTTTGTCACCCACATAGCCTGGAAGGTGGACAGAGAACCAAGGATGGAACCACCAATCCAGACAGAATACTTCCTCTCAGGAGGAGCAATGATCTTCACCTTAATGGAAGAGGGAGTCAATGCAGTGATTTCCTTCTGCATCCTGTCAGCAACACCAGCATACATGGTGGTACCACCAGACATGACAATGTTGGCCAACAGGTCCTTCCTGATGTCGATGTCGCACCTCATGATGGCGGTGTGGACGATCTCGTGAACACCAGAAGATTCCATACCGAGGAGAGAAGGACGGAAAAGAGACTCGGGAGCTCGGAAGCGCTCACTACTGATAGTAATGACCTGGCCATCGGGAAGTTCATAGGATTTATCCAGTGAGGAGGAAGCAGCAGCGACGTTCGTTTCACTATCAAAGTCCAGGGCAATGTAGCAGAGTTTCTCCTTGATGTCACGAACAATCTCACGCTCAGCGGTGGTGGTGAAGGAGTAGCCACGCTCAGTCATGATCTTCATCAAGTAGTTGGTGATGTCACGACCAGCCAAGTCCAGACGGAGGATGGCATGGGGAAGGGCGAAACCTTCATAGACGGGAACCATGTGGGAGACACCATCACCAGAATCACAGACTAATCCAGTGGTACGGCCAGAGGCGTAGAGGGAGAGGACAGCCTGGATGCAGACATACATAGCGGGCAAGTTGAAGGACTCGAACATGATCTGAGTCATCTTCTCACGATTGGCCTTGGGGTTAAGGGGAGCCTCAGTAAGCATGGTGGGGCACTCCTCAGGGGCAACACGGAGCTCGTTGTAGAAGGTGTGGTACCAGACCTTCTCCATGTCGTCCCAGTTGGTGATGATACCATGCTCGATGGGGTACTTGAGGGTGAGGATACCTCTCTTGCTCTGGGCTTCATCACCAATGTAGGCGTCCTTCTGACCCATACCGACCATCACACCCTGGTGACGGGCGCGGCCAACGATGGAGGGGAAGACAGATCGAGGAGCGTCATCACCGGCAAAGCCAGCTTTGACAAGACCGGAGCCATTGTCGCACACAAGGGTCGCCGCCTCTTCGTCGTCACACATGCTGGTAGTGGCGGTTTAGGTATGATGTCAGTTGTTCACCTAAAACAAAACAAATAAATGGGTATGTTGGCTTCCCATTTCACAGATGATAGACTAACATCAAAAATAGTAATTTATGGAACTATTTTGAACTCTGTAAATGGTCAGCTTTTATATTCTTCGTCAATGATATTAAATAAAACTTATAAAAACATAGATAAACATAAAAAATGATTTTATTCCTTATTTCCAGGACCTGGAGAGAAACAAAACCTGAAACAAACGGTAATTTGACAGAAAGAAATCTTGAAACTTAATGAAGAGAATATTAAAGATAAATTAAACAAATATTCACTGCGCCGCTGGGTACGTTAGCTCATATAAGTAACCGAGTTAAATCTGCTCATCACCAAATTGATCGCTGATTTTTATGTCACAATTCACTATTGCTGTCAGACTAAAACGGGTCCCTTCGGTGCTAGCACATTTATAAGAGTGGCACTATTTGAGGCTCTTAAAGGGCAGGGACACCTGTCACACAATGCAGGAAACGCCCCTTCCCCCAACAGAAGCAGATTACAGGAGACACACCTCACCTGTTGTGGAGTCACAGAGCGACTAAAGATATCTGACCCAATTTCTTGTTTATATACCAAACTCCTACCTCGGTTTCATCTATTTGAGAATTCAATATCAAGCCAAAGCTCCTAAGCTTATCATAGAAAAAAGAAAAAAAAAAAGAAAAAAAGAAGTGAGCCTATCCCCCCCCCCTTACACCAAGAGCTATCTCTCCCCTCGTGCAAAGAAATTGCAATTCTTCTTCACCTCCAACTACTTCTAGACCAGCCCCTCCCCAACATCACCACTCCCTCAGCAACCTTGCATGTTTCCAAGCAAAGCATTCTCTGTTAAATCCACGATTACAGATGTAACAGCATCAGGAACAAAAGGGGATTATACTCTTACCTCCAGCTGTTAATGCTTGCAGCATCAATTTCTCGTCTAAATTTTTCTTTGAAATAAAGAGAAAGTTCGTTCCCAAAGATGCAAAACGTAAATGTGGCTTTGGCAATGCTTGAAGGTGATGAGCTGATAAAGATTTACGCTAATCATTGCGTGAACTTCGAGGTTTTCTTCACCACTTTCTTCTTGTCCTTTGCCCTTTTTCTCCTTGACAGTATAAGCAGAATTACATCTGACATGATAGAATGGTATAAATAGGTCTCCAGAGCATGAACATTCTGTTGGCAATTCAATAACTCAAGAATATTAAAAAAAAAATCTTAAAATAAAGAATCATATTGATTTCTTCGAAGTTTCTCAATTCTATTCTACTCCTAGGGTTTTTTTTCTTGCAGTTCTTAAATGTAATATTATCGTTAAAGTATATCTCTGTCTGACTGGCGATTCATAACCATTAAATAATGTAAGATATACTTCAGATCAGACTGTATCAAGTAGCCTGTCTAAAAGACTAACCAAGTACATTTCACCTAAAATTATTTCCAATTAAAGGTTAAATGCAAAATTCAAATATAAAGCTATCACTGATTTTCCTGGAACCTTGAATAAAAACCCTATCAAATTAATTTAGTTTTAAGCCATGAATCAAATGTTAGAATACAAAACAGAACAGCGCTTATGCTATATTTGACTTCTAAAGTAGAGTGATCGGATTATTGTTTTTTACCTTAACTTTTTTCAGAAATAACCATGGTTTTACTAGAATTAACAGGTTTACTCTAAGGGCAGAGTTTAAACACGTCGGCGTAAAGGTTGAAGGACAAAAATATAATGAATACTCAAGTGGGCGAATTCATTCAGCTCCACATATTTATATTTCTGCTACTATGTTCTACCCAAGACCAAGCGAACCTTGGTCTTAACTCATTTATTCTACTGGTTGTCTACTTTGTGCAGTCATCATGTGGAACATCAGTAACCAATGCATGGAGACTGAGGCCTTGTAATATCTTTACCAACATTTTCGATGAAAACTCAAAGCAATCTTTGAAACTTAAAAAAAGAAAGAAAAAAAAAACAAAAAAACAAAAAACAAAGGAACAACTTCTCATTTGGGGTTGCGCATAAAACCGAGGACATTTTTACTTCCTTGAACATTCTTTCACTGCAGACGACTTCCACAACTTTATCTGTGCAGTAAACCTACACAGATGGCTTATCAGCAGAGCGTCGAACCACCCAAAGCTCACTGTGTCACTTTCTTGGCCTTCCTCTCACCCTGCTTGGTGGCCCTTCCAAAATTCAAACTTTTGTCACCAACTTATCGCTCTATTCTTTGTGGATGACGAAACCTCCTCAATACACGGATCCATTCTTTCACCTACACTAAACTATTTATTACTTCCTGTACACAGACAGTTCATTTCTACAGCTTTACAGCTTCGACATTCAATTTAATTCACATTCAACATTCTCACTTCACTTCCATAAAGCAGAGTTGGCTCAACAACGTTGTCAAACATTGCAGCTATGACGTCCATAGGCACGTCAAGGTTCCTCTCAATCTAACTCACATATCCTGCTACCTACCTTGATTTACTTATTCTCTTTTTCACCTCTTCTTTCATCCTACCATTATTCGACTGATAGACTCCAAAAGCCAATCTTCAATGTATGAGCCACTTCTCTGCCACTCTAGTTTCCAGTTACCCTCATAACCTTCTCCACTACAAATATCCTATCACACATAATGCATATCTCCCCCCCCGTCACCTATACCCTTATACGAAGGGGCACTGATTCTTCTGTCCCTTTCCTTTGCTGATTTTCCCGCATTCAGACGTACATACCTTTGGTCTGCTAATCAACTACACGTACCACATCATCTCACTTACAGTCACATTAACTAATCAACCTCTTGACTAACATCCTCATACCGTCAACAGTCATTTCCACAAGGAATCTCAACTTTAACTAAACTCTTCCATTCCTGAGTCTTTCAGCTCTCCTATTACTGATGAACTAGAAGTCAACATAAGTTATCTCGGGTCAAAAAAACAAAATTCTTCCATACATTGGCTTTTGCTGAGCAGATGTACTTTAAATTTTGTCAAGGGAGATGTGTGTGGTGTTGAGGCTTTTGATACAATACAGTGAGGTACAGTGTGTCCACCATCATGCGATATTTCTGAGGAATAAATTATCAAACAAAATGAGATTTCCTGTGCAAGAAAACACAATTTGAGGTGCACTGGGAAAAACTGAATCGTTTTTACCGGGTGGTTGAATTGCTCTGATGATATCACTTTTCATCGTTGTTATAAAATGAGGCTATTTTAGAAGTACCAAGTTATTCTAGGTTGAAATCGAGAGAAGAAAACGAATACGAATATGAGCGGCATCAAAACAGATCCACACTGAGTGTGAAATATATTTATGAAGACTCAAATAACTCATATACTCATATGAATGAATTATCTACCACTCTAGATATAATCAATTAATAACAACTGAATTTGGGACAACACTACTGGACAACATTACATTTTCCTTTGCATAATCCTACACTTTCTGTCGAAAAACCACTCCACCGAAACATGTGACCTTCTAACTCTCGTTTCTTAACCACTTCTGCATAGTTCTAACTTTTTCAAAGTTATTCTAGCCCCAAAACCCTAAGGAAAAACGAAAATGGGATCCGTAAGAACAATAACATCAGACACTAGACAAGGAGTTACATAAAGAAAATAATCATATTTCTGTACAGAAGCATAACTCTCACCGCGAGGCAGAATACATCCAGAACGAGCAATCCGCTAGGTTGGTAAGAGCAAATACCTTGAAAGTTCGACCGAGAAATGCTTGGCCAAGGATACCTGTCAGCATGGCGCAAGACTTACTGACCAAAGGGTATTAAAGAAGATTATTAAAGAAGATTTGAGAGAGAGAGAGAGAGAGAGAGAGAGAGAGAGAGAGAGAGAGAGAGAGAGAGAGAGAGAGAGAATGCTAATTCCTTGGCATGCAAAACCAACTCGAGTGATTCACTGTTGAAAATTTCAATGTGTAATTCTAAAAAAGGGGGAAGAGTTCTACTACAATAGACAAAATTATCACGTCCCATTTACTAAACGTCTCGCTATTCTATTTACGTCTATTTACATTCATATATCCACTACTCACACACACATACATATATATAAGAGCATCAATAACACGCAAACATATACACATTGTGTATGTGCATGTATTTTTATGCACATTGAAGTCATCAATGAATTAACAAATAAAGGATGTTTATGTTTTTCTGTGACCTCTCCGTACATACATTCATACACATACATTCATGCATACATACATATACATGTGTGTGTGTGTGAGAGAGACTAGAGAGACTGTGTGCGTCCGTGTGTCTGTAATCTACTGGAAACCTCTGCCCATATATATATGTGTGTACTTTTAAGTCACAATAACATCTTAACTTCAAGACTTTCTCGTGCGCTTTTGGATACGATTATCATTGCATGATAAAAGTTTAATTTTCTTCAGCACATGCTCCCTGGAGCCTCGGTACGTTGGCACGAATCCTGCTACCGAGGTGAAAGTTTCTTCGTTTATTCACAGCTCGGATAAGTTAAAAGGGTACTATATATATATATATATATATATATATATATATATATATACAGTATACATAAACTCCAAATATCCCACACCCTGCAGTTCGTGAATTTATGTATAAAGATTTATTTTTAATAGTTTCGTAATAATGATTCACCATCAAAAGAATTCCCGCGATACAGAATGACATCCAGAAATGAATAATATAAATGTCACAGATAAAGCCATCACTTTCATCATAACAAGTAAAGCTGATGAGAGAGAGAGAGAGAGAGAGAGAGAGAGAGAGAGAGAGAGAGAGAGAGAGAGAGAGAGAGGAGAGAGAAGAGAGAGGGAGAGACGAGAGAGAGAGAGAGAGAGAGAGAGAGAGAGAGATAAAATGGAAGGTAAATATAAAAATTTTCTTTACAGATCATCGTCAGCCAAGATATTGTTCAGAAAAGTGGCATGAATACACTGGCATCAGCAGTTATCATAAATGGGATAGCATTCCCAAAGCCTCAGCTGATAAACTGATTCAGCTGACAAACCTTTGTAACTTCTTTACGAATTCTTCCTGCGGCCAGTATGCGGTTCAAACGAAGCCCGAGAGAAGACAGAACAAACAGTGCACCTGACGTGGTAGCTTATTCGATTGCGTAATCAGGTGTTTGTTTTTATAAGCCAACAAGGCCAAGACAAGTTAATCTTAACTCTTTTTCTTTTCTTTCTGAGATTCCTCTCTTTCGCGGCAGAGTAAGCCAATTCAGTGTCGATGTTGGGAAGAATTTACTGTGGTAAAGATGGTCATATTCTCATTAGCCGAGGATTAGAAAACAAAAGTAAACGTTTGCAGGCGTACATACAATATTACACATTATACATGGGTAAGAATTATAAAGGCGTAACATTACTTAGTATAAAAGGGAGGGAATATAACAAGCTTTTGATTGCGAAAGTAAGGCCGATGACCGACAAACCGATAAGAGAAGAACAGTGTTGATATTTACAAGGAGGGGATATTTACTATAAAACTGAGGGAATATAATAAAGATTCTGATTGAAAAAATAAGAATGATCACTGACAGACTGATAAGTGAACAATGTGGATATATACAAGGAAGAGATTGCGTGTATCAAGTGTTTGTTATAAAATAAGTTATGTAAACGTTCATAATAGAATAGAGTTAGGCATTATGGAGAATGTTAAGGAAATATGATACAGAAGACAACCAGTTGGGAATGGTTAAAAGCTTTAACGACGGCAGCGAAATGTACGCTAGTGTAGACAGTAGGATGGCTGTTGGTGGAATAGTGGGTTTGGGGTAAGCCTTTGTTGTTTCCTTGAATTTTAATATTTTTATGGATGGAGAGATTTGAAAAGCCTGGAAAGAAATGTTAGACTTGGGTGTAAAAGGAATCCGGAATAGGTTATTTCGTTCAAATCCTTGGCAGTAAATATAACCCGCGATGTTTCGGATGAGAGAAGAGGTGAGTCACGTAACAGCTGAAACAAGGGAGGTAACGAGGCGTGTGCAGAAGATAGAGCGGAGATTTGGAGTATCTATGGAAGCCAAGGTTAGAATTTTAGACAGTATTGTTGAGACAACTCTCCTCAACTGAAGTGAAGTTCGGGTGTAAACGTAAATGAAAGGAAAATGCTGTAGCTATAAAGATGAAATTTTTACAGTATATGAGGCGTATTAATAAAGGAAGGGCAAGAAATGGAGATATACGGGCAAGTGGTACAAAGGTTAGCGGAGGAAAAAGGATGGATAAGAATATTAGGACAGTTTAGTCACGCTGAAAAAATGAGTTCCTTATATCAGGGAAATGTGACCATAATTCGGAAGCATCATGATGGAGAAAGAGAGACCAAAATAATAAATGCTGGATAAATAAAGAGGAAAAAGAATGGAAAATGAAGGATCCCAATATCCAGGAAGTGCGAGTGTTTATATTGAATGTTAACACACTGCCATACGTGCAATATACACATATACACTATTACACCTACATATGTGTATATCCCATTGTCAAGCTAAAAAAAGATAAAACAAAAGTTAAAATCACAAACTCGGAATACATATTAAAAGTTTAAAAAGTTAACAACTATAAAAAAAGCAAGTAGAAGAGTAGGGAGGAGTCAATACCATAAGGTGCTGAAAGCACAGACCGAGTGACAATTCGGGCCGGGTCAGCTTCGACTTGAACTCACGAGAGATACAGAGGTGTTGAGGAAGACTGGGTGTTTAACTGCGGAACGAGTTGTTTAATGAAAAGTGATTCTAAAATAGCTAAATGCTGTTCGTTAGGGGATTGGCCTATAATTTTAAAATCTTTGTAATTCATGTCATGTTTACATTTCTTTGTATGCTCGCGTATACATGAAAACTCAGGATTAGTTCATTTGACACCTGTTCTATAACTAACGCCTCGATGAGAGTCTAATCTCACTTTGAGTAACCTCCGTGTGGAGCCGACGTACTTCCCTAGATTACATCTAGGGCAATTAAATAGATATACGACTCCTGAGGTCATCAGTGGACTGAGTTTCTCCTTGTGTTTAAACAAAGATCTGATATTCATTGGGTTGCAAGGTATTAGTTTTAACTCAATTGCAGGAAAAAAACTTTCTATTAACAGTTTCAATTCATGGTAGAAATTTTGGTTATGAATAAATGGGACACTTGCAAACAATCGTAATTTTGGCACTGTTGGTATTTCAATTTTAGGAGGGAAGATATTGTTCAAGAATTTGTACAGGTGTTTATAAAAAAGTTTCGATGGAAAGCAATTGTGCCTCTCCTAGCGCCTTTAACTACCAATATCTACAGTTGTAAGAATTCAGAACATTTTAAAGAAAAAATCTTACCCCAGGATTCAGACTTATTTATGGTTAGCATGGATGTGGAGTCTCTTTTTACTAATGTACCGGTAGAAGAAACCATTGATATTATTGTTAGCCGTATTTTTACTGACCCAGATGCCACTTTTAATAATTTTAACCTTACGGATTTTAGAAAATTGCTCGAGCTCGCTGTGCAGGACACAGCCTTTGTTTTTAACGGCAAAGCCTACATTCAGGTTGATGGTATGGCGATGGGATCCCCTTTGGGTCCCACCTTTGCAAACA
Organism: Macrobrachium nipponense; assembly: GCF_015104395.2. NCBI lineage: Eukaryota > Metazoa > Arthropoda > Malacostraca > Decapoda > Palaemonidae > Macrobrachium > Macrobrachium nipponense. The sequence goes on from NC_087217.1 coordinate 16,889,929, forward strand.
TTTTTATGTGCTCTCTGGAGGAACGCATACTGGACAACTGTCCATTGGCCTACCATCCATTATTTAATAATAGGTATGTGGATGATGCCTTCTTATTGTTCAGAGATAAAGATCAGGCTGACAAATTTCTTGATTATGCCAATGAAATACATCCTAACATTAATTTGACAATTGAATATGAAAAGGAAAATAAACTGCCATTTTTGGATGTAACCGTTTTTAGATATGATGATCATTTTAACACCACGGTTTTTAGAAAGGAAACGTTTACCGGTTGCTCAAATAGTGTGTGTATATATATATATATATATATATATATATATATATATATATATATATATATATATACATAAATATTGTGACAAAGTGTCAAGTATCTGGTTACTACACTTACCATTCATTAATTGTTACCTCACAACAGCCAGACACCTGAACCTTCATCACAGGTACTAAACGACTGAATACTCTAAAGGCAACAGTGATCTCTTAAACAACTTACCAGTATTGCAGAAAATCAGACTAAGTTCATCAAAACAGGTGTGAGGTAATCTTGTAAGTAATTAAATTAATCAAAGGGGCATCACTCCATCAACAACTTTAAAAGTTTAAGTATTTCCCTGATTAAAGAAGTCTAAGTACTTCCCTGGTTCTAACTCACTTTAAGTAAATTGAAGGAATACAGCTCAATTACCACTCTACCTACCATAAACATAATCATACAAATACCAGTGAAAAAGAAAACACTTATAAAAATTTTATATACAAAAATTTATTATCAAACTCAAAATTAATAAGTGAAATTCACAATATCAGGGAAAATTACTGTTACTTGAAAACAAAGCAAAGTTTAAGTAATTCTTGAATTAATTAAGTAAAATTAAATCAAAATTAATTTATCACAAAATTCAAGAAAATTAATTCAATCAAAATTCAGAAGTGTTAGGTAATAAACAAAATTTGGAAATTAACTCAAAAGTCTTAAACAACAATGAAACTTGAAAAGAATTCTAAGTAAATGCAAATTAATTCACAAGTGTTATATTTAATTATATGTGCAATGATTAATACAACTAAGTTCATCAAATTGTGAATGCAAATGAAAACACAGAAAAATATGGAAAATACCAAAATTGCAAAAAAGCACCAATCACACAGAAGATAAAATAAAAACACTTCAATAAGAAAAAATGGATAATGCACAAAAAATAAACACTTCAATAAGAAAAAATTGAAACAAACGCTAAACACAAAAATTTGCAATGTGTAAAAATTTAAATCGTTTCACTCAAACCATTATAACTATTAGTTTAAATTTTTATCAAACCACTGTAACTATTACTTCCGACTAATAAATTTTATAGAAACACTTTACCTTGGTACCAATTTTCTTTCTGCTGCAGCTTGTTTCACAATTTCACCACACAATATTTCTCAAATGAAAATAAAAGGCGCTGTTACACACTTGTACAATGTTCGTTCAGATTCCACAAAAAGTACTAAATAATACTAAATAACTCTAAGAAATCTCTAATCTGAAATCTACAAGTTACAAGTGACCAATTTCGTTACGTTAATATGAAGTATGACGAGAGAGAGAGAGAGAGAGAGAGAGAGAGAGAGAGAGAGAGAGAGAGAGAGAGAGAGAGAGAGAGAGAGAGAGAGAGAGAGAGAGAGAGAGATGTCTGAATGCCAGGGATTCAGTCTGTAATGTCTGCTTTCATTTTGCACGGGAGCTGGGCAGTGGATTTCACACAAAAAGTTTTGGGCATGCGAAAGATGATGCAATCCTTCTAGAAGCTTTTAATATGACGTAACTTTACTGAAAAATTATTGTGAAATCTACACGTGGTTTCTACAAAGATGTACGCGTATGAAACGAGTCATCAACGTACAAAGACTTACTTGATCGAAGCAAAAGTCCCTATCAGACATGATGACAGGAATCCAAAACACAACGGAGATTTCAAGATCTCTAATCAAACGTGTTGACAGGATTGGAAAACAAAGCAGACTTCGGGGTCTCTTATATTCGAGGTGATGACATATTAAGGAAACAACTCTAGTTTCGGACGGACAAAGTTAATCTCTCTCTCTTTCTTTTCATACTATGTTATATATTCTTTTACATTATGTCATGCGAAATCTGAACACACATTTTAGACATCCTATAACTCTAAGCCAGCTAAGGAATCTGAAAAAAATGTTGCAAACCTCTATTTTAACATTTCATACAGTCTAGGAGAAGATATATGCGTTTTGAAAGTAGCAACATATAATATATATATATATATATATATATATATATATAATATATCTATATATTATATTATATATTATATATATATATATATATATCCATGAAAAAGTACTGGTACACTGAACGTTACCCAGATGCTTTTGACGTACCTGTAGTTGCCACCATGTGACCTCAGCTCCTGCAAGTAAGAAAAAGCCAAATCAGAATTTTTTCATGTTTACTGCCTATTAATTTTCGTGTTACAAGTACTGGTAAGTATTCAAATGTTTGGGCAATATAATTTTCATTATTTTCACAAAAATCATTTGTACATAGAAAACCATTATAGTTCGCCAAGGTTCTGGAACGCAGTCTGTGTTCTTGAGAAAAAGTAAGTGCTTATTAATATCACGTAATCGTATATTATGCCTAAATCTTCCATTTACTCCTAAAAGTATATACGTATAAGATCATAAATACCCTATTTCTGAAAAATGTATTGCAGACAGAGTGTCAAAATAAAAACATTTACGTGACTGAAATTCTCTATTATTTCCGGCTAACAATAGTTTCATTGATGTCCTTCAGTCTTGTCTTAGAAAATTATTCTTGGAATGGGGTGTTTTAAATAATGAAGGGAAAATAAATGACAGTAAGGTAGTGAAAAAAACATGGATTCCATATCGTAAGGTTTTCTTTGATTCGTGGTCTTACTGTTGCACCACCTTCAGTTATAAACATTTCCTTTGTGGACACTTGAGTGTAAATTTACAGTACAAGTAACGTTACGTTCGATTTTAAATTCCAATATATTTTCCGCGCTCTATGAATAATAAGATACTTTGTGCAATCAACTAGTATAAAATTCAACGTTATTTTAGTTATTCAAAATCTACCCTAACCTAACAGATCATCAAAATAAGTTTACAATTGTCTCTAAAAGCATAGAATTCACACAGATGTCTACTGATATATGCACTATGGAATCTAATACAAGAAGATACATCGCTATGCAATAATAGAAGTAAGATATAGCATGACTTCTAATATTTCAATAGATAAAATGCACCGTGACCCAAACACACAGGAAAACATAATAATTCAGTACACATCCAAAGTAATGGATTCCATGTTTTAAAAATAATTTACTGTTTCTTCTGCATTTTTCATCTTTGCTCACGCTTCCATATAAAATCTTATGATGATTATAATCAATAATATATACACAGCTACATACACGAAGTTATAATTAAAGCATGTACTAAACAGACAAGTCACAGTGCAGTTGATACGAACACCAGCAATATGGAATCAGCCTGCCTTGTTCTTCTACCCATTGTAAAATCGTTGACGTTCGGCGGCACAATCAAACAAATCCCCCTGGCTAATGAAATGCGACCTCTTGCTCTTGGCAGCTGCGGCAGGATAACTTCGCCCATATAGCAAGAAGGCAGAAGCAGCCCACAAAGTTAGGTCTTCGCTTTAAGCCGTAATTGTGAGGCGAGCTTTGCGAAATCGTGAGAAAACGAGCGCTAGAGTCGTTCTTTATATCTTGTTTGGATAACAAGTGCAGCGGGATTACCCCGCTGCTTTTGCTACTCTCTCGTTAAGAGATTAAGTTGTTTGGACGTTGCAGCAGCTCGGCCGTGCCCAGAATGTCTTCTCTCGGCTACCAGAAACAAACGCTACGATTTCTAATAGTTTCACATCTGGTTTGCAATAGGTTGGGTGAATGAAATTTTATGTTGCGCGTACCGATTGAATGATTGGTTTCTATAGCCTATAGTCATACTAAAGATGTTATGCAAACTGGTAATTAGTTATTTCCTAAAATAATTTTGAAATTCAATTACTGATAAAGAAGTATCACTACTCATTATTTCGCTCCATCTATACTTTATGGGCTTTTCCACGATTTTCATTCAAAAAGTTTATTAAAAATGCACAACAATTTACAGTAAATTGCATTTTTTATTTTTTTGACGATCTGAAGTTATCATTCGATTTACAACTGTTTTCGTCATTCAGGCACTTGGAGAGGACACGCACCCTCAGTTCCCAACCAGCAAGCGTCGCACATTTAAGGAAATAAAGTAGTTCCCTCAAATTGGTCATTAACAATCGATGCATCACGCAGGTACGGTCAATTCAAACAGCAACAGAGATCCTCTTATCCTTGCATCTACCATATCTCCATGGTAGAGCAAACCTAGTAATTTTCGACTTATTCTGGTCACAGCCTACCAGAGAAGCTGCCAAGCCTTCCTGGTCTTTTCTTTTCTTGTTTTTTTGTGTAAATATTATGGAAAAGCTTCTGGAAGGCAGTGAAACAAATCTTCAGTTTCTATGTAAAACTACATTCTTGACCAAGCTCTCACCCTTTTGTTTTCAACTAAACTTACATGTACAACAATTGTAGTCAGCGGAAGTACGACTTTTAGTTTTAGATTCAATAGTTGCAATGAGACCAAACTAAGCTCACTTGAAAACACTATAGACTTCAACAAAATAATCTGTTGCAAATCAAAAACAAAGTAGCATCACAGTGCGGTGTGACACCCTAACGGTAGGTTGGTCACGCTTCGAATACCAACGGTTATATAAACTGGTACCGCTGCTAACTTTAACACTAGCTGAGCTATTATTACATATATGGGTTAATACCTTGGTACACACGAGTGACATATAGCAGATTGATGTTGGCTTCTTCATTCATAAGTCTCCCTCTGATTAATGAATAGACTTCGAAATTCTGCGATTCGTGTTGAAGATGTGAAGTGTCATCACTTGACGCGTGTCTTTAGGCATTACTATTTCTTTAAAGGCTGAGATAGATTCATACATCTATCTCTTTTGTTTACCATATTCCTAAAACAGTAATGCAAGGCTAAATATTGCTAGATATAGCAGTGCAGAACGACTGACCAATCACTTTCCCAACAGCCATTGCATACGTTGAAGTTCGCCACACATTCAATGCAGGTAGTATTGGTTAATTGTTTGTTTGTATGTATGGTGTTTTTACGCTGCGTGGAACCAGTGGTTATTCAGCAACGGGACCAACGGCTTTACGTGAACTCCGAACCAAGTCGAGAGTGAGCTTCTATCACCAGAAATACACATCTCTCACACCTCAACAGAATGCCCGAGAATCGGTAGTATTGGTTAAAGCGACAATTTAATTTCATTTTTTCGCTTATCACATGGCAAATTAAAATGTTTAAAAATCTTCATTTCATTTGCAGCAACTGCCTCCCCAAAACTTAGGATTTGCCACGTTACAATTATTTTAAGATTTTTAAAAAATTTAATTTAATTTTCTATTTTTTGGTACAAATGGCACGCCTTCATTGTTCTTTCCTCTTCGTATTATTGATAGCAGTCTTATACATTCATGTTTTTCTAAATTAATTAAGGATTAAATTTTTCTGTGACTACAAGGTCAGACATAGGGATCAATGATTGACCCGCTTTGTAACATAAACACGGAACTATAAAAACACTCAAAAACAGCTACTTTGTTTAGAGAGAGAGAGAGAGAGAGAGAGAGAGAGAGAGGACGGGCATCTGAAACCGGGGGAGTAAATTAAGCTTAGAGGAAGACCGTATCGGATGAAGAGATTCTTCCCCGGTACGCGTTAAAATATGCCACGATAGCAACGGGGCCACGCGCACTTCGCGTCTGTTGAGAAATTTGGTATAAACAATGAGAGACCGTATGTCGGCGTAGTATCTTTTTTATTCCCTAAATTATGTACTTACGCACATCCACCAGAGAAGGTGAACGGAGATTACGTATTCAACCAGGGTCCTGTATTCAACCGTGTCTGTTTTGTTTGATTGTCATTCTGACCAGAGGGTACCCTGAAAGGGTAGGGAAGGATACAAACAAAACTTTGAGGAAGGGTTGGTTATGGACCAACGAACGATGGACATCAATTTGAAGTCACTCTGGATGAATTATTTGCGTTTTTGGAGAAGGGGGTCTTAAAATTCCTTATTATCGTCCATGATATTACAAGGACACCATGAATTAACATCCATTCTAGAAATGATGTCTCGTATATTTTCTCTGTGGTTAACAGCATTTGGTTTTGTTAATAAATGAATGAATGATTGGAAGTATTCTGGCATCCTGATGGTTTTGTTAAAGTCACTTCCGATTCAATACCGTACTTGAACAACCAGGACGAATATTCGGTAAATTATTGGTAATCAATCACCCAGGAAAATGTAAATGACCTACGGTCAAGATACAAATCCAAAAATATATTTTACGTGACACTTTGTCCATAGCTCATTGCTTTATTCCGTTTGTCGAACTGAATTTGACTTTGTATGAAATTATAATACGGATAAACGACAGCGTTTTCACCCACTTTTAAATGGTTTGTCGACGCGAAAAGAATATTGGCATGGGCATCTAAATTCTTAACCCATTGATCGCATACGGAGCTAATCGAAGAACGAAAACGGTGCTACAACGGAATGGCTAGATGTCTTTGAGGTTTCCTAACGTGTTATTGTTTGTTTGTTTGTATGGTGTTTTTACGTTGCATGGAACCAGTGGTTATTCAGCAACGGGACCAGCGGCTTTACGTCGAGAGTGAACTTCCAACACCAGAATTACACATCCCTAACCCCTCAGTGGAATACCCGAGAATCGAACTCCCGGCCACCGAGATGGCAAGCGAAAACCATACTGTTCACGCCACTGAGGCGCTCTTAAGTGTTATTTCATAACTTAGAGGTAATGTTAAGAACATCAAGGGGATATACACCTCTTAATAATGAGAGAGAGAGCCAAAAAGCAACCAGTACCCGTTTTCTTTTCAACACCATTCACCTGGAGACTCCTATCGATAATCAGTTGTTTGTGGAAGCCTAATTGGAATAGAACAGAATATAGAATTTAGGCCAAAGGCCAAGCGCTGGGACCTATGGGGTTATTCAGCGCTAAACGGGAAATTGAGTCAGTAAGAAGCCTTGAAAGGTGTAACAAGAGTCAAACCTGGCAGTTGCACAATTTATAGAGAGGGTGGAAAGTCAAGATGGAATTCAGAGAATACGAACGGAGTTACAGTAAAATGTATGAGAGAACGTTGCTGCTAGGGGCCGAAGGGACGAAACAAAGACCCTTAACGAATGCCTACAGTGCACCACGTGAAAATTAGAATACTGGTGCTTATTTTTACACACACACACACACACACATATATATATATAATATATATATATATATATATATATATATATATATATATATATATATATATATACATATATATGCAAAAATAAGCACCGGTATTCTAATTTATCCTTGTAGGAGGGTTGTGCTGTCAGGCCACCTTACGTGGTGCACTGTAGGCATTCGTTAAGGGTCTTTGCTGCGTCCCTTCGGCCCATAGCAGCAACGTTCTCTCATACATTTTACTGTAACTCCGTTCGTATTCTCTGAATTCCATCTTGACACTCCACCCTCTCTATAGATAAATTTATAAACATAGCATATATATATATATATATATATATATATATATATATATATATATATCTGTGTGTGTGTGTGTGTGTAAAAATAAGCGCCGGTATTCTAATTCATCCTCGTAGGAGGGTGGTGCTGTCAGGGCACCTCACGTGGTGCACTGTAGGCATTACTTAGGGGTCTTTGCAGCGCCCATATATATATATATATATATATATATATATATATATATATGTATATATATATATATATATATATATATATATATATATATATATATGGTGACTTTTCGATACTACGTTTATAATTTTATCTATGGTTAATTATTACTCGACGCTACTGTAAGTCAAGGTTTAATCTATTATGGCTACCCAGTGTTTCCCCGGAAGCTGTGAATTGGGTAAAGGAGGCTGAGCATCTCTAGACTTTTCCGGGAATGCGAGTTCAGGCCAAAACATTCACCCGAGGATTATTCCTAGGCTCAGGTAACGTTTCCTTCTTTATTTCCAAGAAGACAACTTATAGGCTGTCACGGTAATCAACGCTTATCTCTCCAGGAGCCACGTAAACTTTGGAGTGATATTACATTGGCAGGGTTGGATATATCGGCTACATTGTAGATCGAAGTTAACCTTCTAATGTACCTTATATTTAATGTATATCGAAGTTAAATTTTTATCATTTTTCTGTTGATTTCCTCAGAGTGAATCACACCAAGATAAACTTTTGGGACGCCTTAAATCAGCAACGTTTTACATAATTGCTGGAAAGTAAGACAACAGAATTTGTTTGCATGGGATGGTATCTTTATTGATATGTGGCAACTCCAAAGTCAATTAAATTACGGCATAAACTTGATGGTCTTTAATTTGTATTTATAGCCTACATGATTTAAACAATCCCTGCAGCTCATCATTTCATTACGATTCAGGAACATGATAAGCTCTTTCTACTGGAATCTTTTGCATAATTATAATACCCTTATTATTCTTACAATCCACGACAGTTCAGGTAATGAACCAAACTAAAACTTCTTTCAGCTTTCTACTGAAGATTGAAAAAGAAACCCACAAAATTACTGTGTATATCGTGTTTACTTATAAGTATTTACATTTTATTTTACTCAACACTCGAGTACTTTCAGGCCCTATCTGTGGCCCTTTTTCAAGAGATGTGTAGGCTGTTAGCCTGGGTTGAGTAAAATGGAATGAAAATACTTATAAGTAAACACGTTATACACAGTAATTTTGTGGGTTTCTTTTTCAAAAGTTCAAATAATACTATATACTGACGGGTCAGAAGGAGTGTTGGTTCAAAGGACACAAAGCCCATTCTGATGTACGAACCAGTGTATAGCGGTCATGCTCTTCAAAATGAAGCTTATTTTCGATACAATTTGAGTACAGTGGCATAAAAAAAGGAAAAGAAACGTGAAGATCGTCACCTTTGGCCACGTACCTAACCAGAAGATTATCACCTATGGCCACGTACCTAACCAGAAGATTATCACCTATGGCCACGTACCTAACCAGAAGATTATCACCTATGGCCACGTACCTAACCAGAAGATTATCACCTATGGCCACGTACCTAACCAAAGGTAAACAGTTGTAAAATTGGCAATACGCACGAATATTTGAGAGAGAGAGAGAGAGAGAGAGAGAGAGAGAGAGAGAGAGAGAGAGAGAGAGAGAGAGAGAGAGAGAGAGAGAGAGAGAGAGAGAGAGAGAGATAACCGAAAAGCAACAGTACCCGTTTTCTTTCCAACACTATTCACCCAGCGGCTCCTATTGATAATTAGTTGTTTGTGGAAGTCTAATGATTTCAACAAACAAAACTGAAAAACAATACGCCCTTTTGCAGCCCAGCGTGATGTCTGGCGAGGCCATACCTAATTCTACAGCTCTTCACTTGTTATTCCTTAGCAACCTCCTCAGGCAATTAAAATGCAGTGTTACCACCCATAAGAATTTTTTTACAATATCTGACTAGAATGTATGAAGAATTGTAAAGTCTTAATATGTAGGCTTATTGACATAAATGGGATTTCTATATAATATTTGACCAAGTTGCTGAATCGAGAAAATCTTGTTCAGGTTTCGCATTCAATCTGGTTGAAACCTGAGGTACTTATAAGCCCTTTCTTTTAAAAGGTAACTGTATCAACTTCACGCATTCATACCACAGCCGCTTTCTTGGACTGCAAACGAAAGATTTTCGAAAATTGTCTTGAAGGTATTTACACAATTTCCTCTTTAATCTTCAAAGTCATTCTCTGCATGTTGCTCTCAGAGGTTGTTTGGTTAATTCTTGCTGCCTCTTTCCCGACAGCACAATGTATGTTAAGGTCAAATCAAGAGATAACACTCTCTAGATATATAATTACTCAGTACCTTTACCTTTGGTTGGTTGGTACTTTAGATTAAGCTTGACTATCGCTAGCACGAAATCTTGCACAATGACTGCCTGTAATTGATGGCATGATTGAAGTGGATGAGAGGACCTCTGTAATCAGGCCAGTTGACCGACGCGAATTACCTTTCTTACTTAAAAACAATTCCCCCAGTAAAGATTTAAGTTGGTAGAAAAAAATCGATATGATCTTAAGTTTTACGTTTTTTTTCTGAAGTACTGTACTAAATTTTGATGACTTTCAAAATAATAACGCGGAGACTTTCAAATGATGAATGAACCTACGTCATCAAAGAATGGCCCGTGAGCATTTGAAAGTACAGTTGCTGGTAAATGAAACAAGTCATGAATGAATCTGATCAGTGACGATGGTAATGTATACATCAATACTCAGTTCTGTTAGCCAAGGTTGGGTTGTTACTGCAGTGCATTTTTCCTGACGTATCTTGTTTAAGCACTTCTTTTACAACCTACTATGAGATTCAGGGCCTCTGTAACACGGTTTTTTGGACTTTGCTCCTTTTCAAAGCATCGGATGTAGCTGAAAGTTGACATATGAATATTTTACAACCACACACAAATTTTGTCAGCATTATCAATAACCTAAACCCGATGGTTTTGATTTTTATAGAGTAAAAATGAACTAGCCGACGCCATGGCCAATGATTACGAGCCAAGAGTCGAAAAACATTCATTACGTAAGCAAAGTAAACAAACACCTCTTGACTAAATGTTGCCCCGCCCATCCACCAGACAGAAATGCCATCGGCTCTGAAACCCAAAGACTTTATGAATGGCGGAACGATACATAGATGTGGATGGGGTATCAGTGCTAGCGTAGTAATACTACTGTAGCAGTAGTGCCGCAACAGTATAGCAGTAATATACATGAATTAAACGTTTAGACCAACTGCTGGGATCCTTGAGGATCATTTAGCACTTCTTACAACTACTCGAGAAATTAGTTTTTATAGCCAGAAGTTAAATTTTCTAATCCAACAATGCCCATGGTAGCCTTCAGTGTTATCCTGAATTATAACGAGGCGAAAGTGGGTGGAGCCTCATGAAGTCACCATTCTGACGATAATTATTGGTGAAGGTTTAAAGCCAATATACGGTACCGGCTATTTTTTTCAGTAAATAGGTAGATAGCCAATAAATAAAATTGCTTGACAAAGGATATAACAGTAATCAAATCAAGCTTGTGTACTATGTTTTTGGTAATTACCAGCTATTCCCTACATCTTGTCAATCTGATTGTGACCTATAAAGTAGACTGTAATTTCTTTGGAAACTTATTTTGGGAATTAGACTAATAATCGAAGTGTTTTTGTATTTATTAACATATTTTGTTGGTTTGTTCATTATGACAATTATCAGTGGGGAGGTTCCAGAGTTCATAAAGGTGTACTGCTTTGCTTGTATTTAAATTTGTATGTCATTGTTGCCAGAGGTTTAGCCTTCGTTACGTATAGCCAATCATCCATCGAGAAAGAGGGAAGAAATGATGTCATAAGTTACGTAACGAGTGCGTTCGAAACCTTTTCCCTGAGTAAGTTGGCCCGTCTTCAAAAAAGGTCACTTTTACATTATAAGTACCAAATTTATTCAACCTACGTAGTGCAGAATACACTCAAAATTTATGTGTTGATATAATATGTATTCTGAATAAGCGTTATATTTATGAAATGCATAGATAAAAAGTTTTTGCGAAAAAACCGTGTTACAGAGGCCCTGAATCTCATAGTAGAGTAGTGGGAATGTGAGTAGTTCAGAAACTACAGTTGTTAATTAATAGAGATTAGGATGAGTAACAGTGTAAAAAACACCTAGAATAAAATCAAAATCTAATATAATAAAAAATAATCTTTATGCTGTTCAAAAAACGAAAAGGTAGCGTATTTACCTTAACATATAAACGTTAAGGGAGGAGGGCTACTTTTTCAATTTTTTAGCAGCGTAAAAATGATTTTAGGTAATGTCGTGAAGACCAAGAGAATTAGCAAAGTATTTACAGTAATTCCAAAAATAATAATTTATTCGGCGACAACTATCACACGCAAGATCTGAGGTTAAAAGAAACGCAAAGAATTAAAGTGAGAAACCGTAAAAGAATGACTGTATCTATTTTAAGCTAAAGGATCTTTTCTCTGCTTAAAAATTTCCTGCGTTTATTTAGTTGCTTTTTATTTGATTGACTTATTTTGTATTTTATATTTCTTCATATTTTCACAGATGGAGATTCCTTTTCGAAGAAGTTTGTGCTGTAATGTGGAGAAACCTTAGCTACCCCTGTGGTGATAAACCAAACTTTTTTTTTTAACAGAATTTAAAGGTTTTCATACGATCCCATAAAGTTTTCTTAAAGCATTAGAGAACAATGGCCAAAACTTCTGACTTGTTCCTTTATCTTTTAACTCCGAAGAACCCTTTTTATCTAACTTTCTCGCTTACGTTGCAGTTAATGAGCAGAGGTCAGGTACTGTTAGGTTTTATTTCATATAATTCACCAACGCTACGATTCGATAATTAACATTGGTTCTGGCTTTTGTAAAAATGTCTAAATGTGGTATTGGTATTACAACTTCCCTGGAATAAACAATCGTTAGAAACTTGCAACATGCTTTAGCAGTTTCGTGTGAGTGATAAGAGGATCAATGAAAGCCTTGAACAGAAAAGCGTGAGAGACAATTAATTTTTGATGTTGTTGTTGGTTGTATGTGATTGGATCATTACCGATTAGCTTCTGGAGATTGGGTTACATGTTATGATCTTGAATGGATGGTTATATATTGCACCCTGCTACTTAAAGTAACTTAGTCCTATTTTGATCAGTCTTGGCTGCCGTAATAGAAGTTTTGCCCCCCCCCCCCTCCCCTTTTTTTTTTATTATGAAGGATTCTCTTTTTTGACTGGTTTCGTAAAATGAGCTTTAGCTGTCTCCTACGGCTGAAATTTAGGTGGTTTATCAAAAATAATAATAATTATGAACTAAATTCTTTAAAACTATATGGGGATTATTTGATCGCGTGAATTGTGTGGTTTTAGAGGATGAGATATAATGTAAGATGTTTGGTTTCCTAAAGGTGAGTTTTGTTTGTATGGTGTTTTGACGTTGCATGGAACCAGTGGTTATTCAGCAACGACCAACGGCTTTACGTGACTTCCGAACCACGTCGAGAGTGAACTTTTATCACCAGAAATACACATCTCTAACACCTCAGTGGAATGCAGAGGATCGAAAGCGGCCACCGAGTGGCAGGCCAGCACGATACCGACCACGCCTAAAGGTGATTTTCAGGGAGTTTCCCGAAAGAGGGTGATTAGCAGGTATCCTGAAGCTAGGTTCATGTGATTTCTTAAAAGGAGAGACGGCGTCGCAGAACCAGTCCAATACACGAATAAGTCTTGAGTAAAGAAAGAGAAGAAATACTATGAATAATTCCCTTGATCGACAGGAAAACAACGTATTGAACAGAAAACTTTATCATAGGCTCAGTCAAGATGAGAGATGATGGATAGTTGACTATACTTTAATTAATCAATTTTAATTACTGGTCCTGATAAGGCATATACTTATGTTACTGACTCTAAAAAAACTCGTTAAGATATAGTAGCTTTAAACAAGGCCAGCTGATCTACCTACTGTTATATGGTCATTCACTGTTGTAAGAATGAAGGTAACACGTTTCAATGCCTAAAAGTCACCCGGAGAAGGAAATCCCAGTGCGGAACCTGTCTCCTATGTAACTCGAAGTGTATATCCCCTAATATTAGAATAGATTGCAAGTCACCATGCAATACATGTGTTTTCTCTCTATACTTTAAATGAAGGTTGCCACATGCACTAGTGCTTTATGTATGTGCGTTAATTAAGACGAACCTTCAAAATACATATAATGAAAAATAAAAGTATAATTAAAATTCACATGGAAATTTAACATTTTACTTCATTAATCATTTATTTGAAATACTTTCATTATCAGTACATAGCGAAAATAATTACTTTGCATTAAATTATATTTATTTAGAAGCACTTGCGGTGAACGATGCCAGGGCCAGACTCATCGTATTCTTCCTTGGTGACCCACAAGGCCTGGAAGGTGGACAGAGAACCAAGGATGGAACCACCGATCCAGACGGAGTACTTCCTCTCAGGGGGAGCGATGATCTTGACCTTAATAGTGGATGGAGAGAGACCAGTGATTTCCTTCTGCATCCTGTCAGCAATACCAGCATACATGGTGGTACCACCAGACATGACAATGTTGGCCAACAGGTCCTTCCTGATGTCAATGTCGCACCTCATGATGGAGTTGTGGACGATCTCATGAACACCAGCAGATTCCATACCAAGGAAGGAAGGCTGGAACAGAGACTCGGGAGCACGGAAACGCTCGTTGCCGATGGTGATGACCTGACCGTCAGGAAGTTCATAGGACTTGTCCAATGAAGAGGAAGCAGCAGCAGTGTTCATCTCACTCTCATAGTCCAGGGCAATGTAGCAGAGCTTCTCCTTGATGTCACGGACGATCTCACGTTCAGCGGTGGTGGTGAAAGAGTAGCCCTTCTCAGTCATGATCTTACCAAGGTAGTTGGTGATATCACGACCAGCCAAGTCCAGACGGAGGATGGCATGGGGAAGGGCGAAACCTTCATAAACGGGAACCATGTGGGAGACACCATCACCAGAGTCGCAAACCTCACCAGTGGTACGGCCAGAGGCGTAGAGGGAGAGGACAGCCTGGATGCAGACGTACATGGCGGGCATGTTGAAGGACTCGAACATGATCTGAGTCATCTTCTCACGGTTGGCCTTGGGGTTAAGGGGAGCCTCAGTAAGCATGGTGGGGCACTCCTCAGGGGCAACGCGGAGCTCATTGTAGAAGGTGTGGTACCAGACCTTCTCCATGTCGTCCCAGTTGGTGATGATACCATGCTCGATGGGGTACTTGAGGGTGAGAATACCACGCTTGCTCTGGGCTTCATCACCAATGTAGGCGTCCTTCTGACCCATACCGACCATCACACCCTGGTGACGGGCGCGGCCAACGATGGAGGGGAAGACAGCTCGAGGAGCGTCATCACCGGCAAAGCCAGCTTTGACGAGGCCGGAGCCATTGTCGCAGATGAGGGTCGCCGCGTCTTCGTCGTCACACATGGTGGTGGTTTATGTCCTGGTGTGTAAGACAAGTACCTGTTAAAGAAGAAATACATCTCAAGAGGCACCACTTTCAACTTCATTTACCTAAAAGAATTTTTCAGTATTTAATGGAAACATGTTCTCTCCGGCTAACTGTACTAAGAAAATACGAAAAAGTATGATAGTGTAATGATAGTATAATAATAATACTAAATAAGGAAGAGAGAGAGAGAGAGAGAGAGAGAGAGAGAGAGAGCACAGTGATACTAAATTAACTTCAGTTTTCGATATCTGTGTATGATTTGTAATAGTTCCTTTTGATATATTTTGCCAACGATCAAAGAGGAGATAAAACCTGGTGTAGCACATTACGATTCTAATTGTTTCTGACATCAATCTTGCTTTAATTTGCGTGTGCCATAGAGCAACGAAAATCAACACTTATCAAAGGTGATAACTTATTACAAACCTTTGCTAAACAGATTCTACGATAGGTGTCAACTCTGAAAAGTCATAGTGAGAGCTTTCTCCTTACTCTATATCTAATTTAAGATACAAAGTGGCTTTCCAAGGTTCTCTAAGAAATTTCCCTAAGAATATCACTAAACAACAGTAAAACACAGTTAAGAGTTGAATTTGTGATCCAGACTCTAACCAACAAAATGGGCTGCATGGTATTCAAAATTTATTTTCGTTTACTAACAATAGTAAAAGTACAGACTGTATTGTGGTTGCGGCCTCAAATGTAAAGAAAATCACGATATTTCAAAATAAGACTATTCAGTTACTCTTTGACGACAGATTCTGCATTATTATTGAAATCGATTAGTCTTAAGAAATATGAATACTCATCCACACACACACACACACATAATACTGGATGGACGGAATCTTTCTGAAATGATGTCATTCAATGCAATTTACGATATATGTGCGAGTTATTCAACATGCAAGACTCAAAATTCATTTTCATTACAACCAAATACTCTGATATAATCACAGGATCAATTCTATTACAAAACTCACACTACTCGGCATAATCGGAAACGTTCTTTTAAAAAATTCACATCACGTGATTATAACTGAGGTAATAACGCTAAGAAAATCAAATGATGTGAGAGCGCTCAAGTCTATTCAGTTAAAGATATCACCGTACAAGACTTTAGTCAAGGATATCTCCATCAAAGGACAAATTATAATGTTAAAATCAAGATTCACATATCATGACCGTAACTAAAGAAAACCTGTTACAAAATTAACTGTAATTCAGGAAATTCTGGTCTTAGATCCACATTAAATAACCATAACCGAGGCAGCTTAACGTATAAATAATTCTAGCTGGAGTGATTGTTTCGAGATTCACATTAAGTAACTGCAATCAAGGGGATCCCGTCGCGAGATTCCCTCGTACAAGTATTATCGTTGAAATCCTATCAAATTACGTAGCTACAGTAGAAGAAAGCAGATTACAAAATTGCCCTTCTAACAGGTACTTTTTTCTTATGACCGGTATCGGATAGCATAGGGTAGGACGTTGGCAAATCACACGGTCCGCTGCCAATTTTTCACTCGGAGGTTCACTTCAGGAAAGATCCCCAATGCAAGCAACTTACTTCCTGATGAGTCTGAGAACGACTGAAGGTACTCTCCACGGCTTCCTCTCTTTTATTGGGTTACAGAGAATGTCCGTGAGACTTCGAGCCAAATTTTTTTGAGGTCAGATCCTTCAGGATTTACTGGATCTAAGATAATTAATTAGGCGTCAAAAGAGGCTGTCGATAGGATCCCAGTAACGTGAGTCTTCCGGTTGCCAACGCGTATAATCGACAGAAAATCCAGGACTTTTACTTGCGTGAAAGATGGTGTTTTTATTTGTGATTTTATTCTTTGCATGTTTACGTATCTCTAAACTAAATTATGACTCATATTTTAATATTCTAATTAGGCAACGTCCTCCTTGTCATCTAGCCACGCTCCTAATTATAAATTAGCCAAATATCTTGTACCATTATTAGAGCAGTTTACATCTAATCAACACACTATAAAAAAGTCTGAAGAGTTTAAATCTTATATTCTATGTCAAGATTCTCATCTACATTATTCAGTTATGATGTTGAGTCGTTATTTACTGACGCTCCAGTTGCAGAAACATTTGAAGTTATTTCAGATAAAATTTTTATTGAACCCAGTGACACCTACTTTAGCTATGATCGTTACCATTTTAAGGAATTATTGGAGTCAGCAGTGCTGGGCACTTTTATTTTTAATGATTGTTTACACAAACAGGTTGATGGGATGGCAATGGAATCACCTCTTGGTCCACGCTCCCTGGAGGAGAACATGTCGGAGAATTGCCCCGTTAGTTTCCATCCTCTTGTGTACAAAAGACTTGTTGACGACACCTTTGTTCTTTTAAATCGGCT
Organism: Macrobrachium nipponense; assembly: GCF_015104395.2. Taxonomy (NCBI): domain Eukaryota; kingdom Metazoa; phylum Arthropoda; class Malacostraca; order Decapoda; family Palaemonidae; genus Macrobrachium; species Macrobrachium nipponense. Next base: position 16,907,628 of record NC_087217.1, read on the forward strand.
TTCCATGCCGATCAATTCCTTTCATACATTAATGAAATACATCCCAACATTAAGCTCACATGAGAAAGAGAGAGAGAGAGAGAGAGAGAGAGAGAGAGAGAGAGAGAGAGAGAGAGAGGAAAATGGTCAATCACCATTCTTGGATGTTTTGGTGTATAAACACAATGACAGTTTTAACACTTCTGTATTTAGGAAAAAGACCTTCACTGGTCTGGGTTCAAATTTTTATAGCGCCTGTTTTTTTTAATTCTAAACTCAATTCAATTTGTACTCTTCTTCATAGAGCTTATGCTTTAACCTCCTTCTGGGACTATTATTATATAGAGGTATTATTCTTGCAAAAATGTTTTTCTGATAACTGGTTTCTATACCACGTTTCCTTAAACATTGTTAGAATTTCCTTAAAAGGAAACTATCCAACCTTCCCGCTTTTAGTACAGGACCTCGCAAGACCCTTTATACCAGTTTTCCTTATATGTATGATGACAAATTTAGATGTAATTTCAAGTCTGCAGCTGAAAAACATTTTAACATACTATAAGTTATTTTAATCCAAAAAAGCCACCCCTCACAACAAGGTCATCATTTCACTTCAAAGACGGAATCTGCCCACTTATGCAATCCACAGTTGTGTATAAATATACTTGCCCTGAATGTAATTTGGTGACTTACGTTGGATCAACAAAACGATTGCTTAAGGTCAGAGCAGATTCTCACGAAGGTGTTAGTCTTCGTAAGCCACCCAAAATTTTCTAATATGAGAAATCACCAAAAAATTTGTAATACGAATATTAATGATATTGATTTCTCTGCTTTGGGCCAACCTAGCTGTTTACACGAACTGTCCATTTTAAAAACAATAATTACTATGTATTAAGCAGCTAATGACAAAATTGAACTCGCGCACCTCCCGCGTCCAATTGGACTTACTGCCTTGAAATATTTTCTTCACTGCTTTTCTTTCCTTTTCACAGCTTTCCGTTTTCAGCATTTAGTATAGCAGGTGATTAGTTGTAAAAAACTTTGGGAAGTTATGTTGTTCTATAGGGAAGAGTTGAAGTTGTAAAGACGGTAATTAAGAGGTTGAAAATAGAAAACCAAGGACTTAATGGGAATGCAAGGAAGATGTTAATGGCCGACCGCGGTTTGTAAGGCATGTTTGGCTGATAAGGAAAAGGTCTGAAGATATTGGATGATAGGAAAAAAATGTTCCATTATATAATGGTAAGGGTAATAAGGGAGACAGCAAGAATTATTTGGGTGTAACATTACCCAGAAAAAATAAGGCAACGACCAGAGGACTAATAAAGGAACAACACCGTTTTTAGACAAATTTAAAGAATGTGCTTTTGATGAAACAGTAAATATTGCTGAAAGTAAAGGGAAAAGGCTTTGCATGACATACATGGACCTCGAGTAAACTTGGAGAATTGATGGAAGAGGCCAAAGAAAGCCCACTGGACATGGGAAAGGGTATTGTATAAAAAATGTGTCCTGAATGGGCTATGAGATAGTAGAATTTTCAGATACAGAACTGATTGTGAGAGATAAGTAAAGGAATTTGCAAGTGTTTGCATGTAGAGGGAGTACAGATTGAATGTGTGAAGAGTAAGGAAAACTGCGCAGTCAATGGTTAATGGATGGAGGAAGAATTGAAGTGGGTGATTCGCATAATTATTTGGAAGTGAATATAATGGATGATGTCACGATGAAAGGAGTAAGTCGCTGCATACGTGAAAAAAGTAAGGCAGCGTGTAGGAAGTTTTCTCTGGAAGGTGAAATGAATTGTCTGCATGGTATGTGGGATAAGGATTGATAGGTTATACTGTGATGATATGTGAAAGTGATAAAGTGGTTACAAAAGGTGAAAGGACGGATCCGTGTATTTTGAGATGGTTCGGTTTTGCTGAAGATGGAGGACGATAATTTTGTGAAATGTAAAATTCGGTAAGGTAGGGGGAAGGAGGTGAGCAGATGTACTGGAAAGGAAGGGCCTTAATATCCAGTAATAGGCGTATGTATTGGAAGTTTTCTATACAGAGTTCATTAACTATACAGTATTTAAAGTATGAATACGGCATCGACATTTGCAGTGCTAATTTTTCTCTGGTGCTTCTCCCTCTTAAGGGAAACGATATTGTATGAATATTTATGTATACATTTGGATCATGCTGGAGAAACAGAAGATCTCTATAAAGGGGGGTGACGGTCCGAAATCTGTTCCAAGAATGATTCTAATCTTACTTCGATCGAGATTCGGATACTGAGGAAATTCTTTGAGTTAGTCGACCTTGTGTTGAAGAATAAAAGGCCTGAAAAACCTTGTTGTGCTTAGCATTACTGGAAGGGAGAATGTGTGTTACCTTTTATATGAATTCTAAAAAGTTTGCCAGAATAATATGGCAATCAGCTTTCGTTAATGCAATCTTTCGGGGTAGGTTTTGTCATTTATGATTCGATAATCAAGAGAGAGAGAGAGAGAGAGAGAGAGAGAGAGAGAGAGAGAAAGGACCCGTATGAAGGCATTTTGAATTAGATATGATTGGCTGTCCAAACCTGATTGAGAATTTACATCTTACAAAACTTTATATCGTAAAAATATGGCTAGGTTCTTCCATGATGATTTATGAATGCATTTTATGGGAAATAGCACAAAACCTTGCCTCAACTCGTTGTTTTTTGAGTAAAAAAAAAGAACAATATCTTGAATATACAACAAACTCAAAATCTAATTAATTCATCCTACTCTCATACACTATCATTCCATTTATTTTCACTTAAAAAAGGCACGGAAGAATACATAAACTCTGTCCGTCCTTCTTGATTAAAATAATAGATAAATCAAATGATAAAAAAGAACCATTAATAAAAAATGAATATCTAAGAGTTTTTACGAAGCATTCATTCTCTCTCTCACTTAAAAAAGTTATCTTTTTATTTAAAAAATTGCACATTATAGTTTCCAATTTACTTAAAATGTGTATAAAGAAAGGTCAACATAAATTATAAAATGTATTTTATTTGAAAAGGCACAGAAGTTAGAAATACAATTTAGAAGCACTTGCGGTGGACAATGCCAGGGCCAGACTCATCGTATTCTTCCTTGGTGACCCACAAGTTCTGGAAGGTGGACAGAGAACCAAGGATGGAACCACCGATCCAGACGGAGTACTTCCTCTCAGGGGGAGCCACGATCTTGACCTTAATAGTGGATGGAGAGAGACCAGTGATTTCCTTCTGCATCCTGTCAGCAATACCAGCATACATGGTGGTACCACCAGACATGACAATGTTGGCCAAAAGATCCTTCCTGATGTCAATATCGCACCTCATGATGGAGTTGTGGACGATCTCGTGAACACCAGCAGATTCCATACCAAGGAAGGAAGGCTGGAACAGAGACTCGGGAGCACGGAAACGCTCGTTGCCGATGGTGATGACCTGACCGTCAGGAAGTTCATAGGACTTGTCGATGGAAGAGGAGGCGGCAGCAGTGTTCATCTCACTCTCGAAGTCCAGGGCAATGTAGCAGAGCTTCTCCTTGATGTCACGAACGATCTCACGTTCAGCGGTGGTGGTGAAGGAGTAGCCCTTCTCAGTCATGATCTTACCAAGGTAGTTGGTGATATCACGACCAGCCAAGTCCAGACGGAGGATGGCATGGGGAAGGGCGAAACCTTCATAGACGGGAACCATGTGGGAGACACCATCACCAGAGTCGCAAACCTCACCAGTGGTACGGCCAGAGGCGTAGAGGGAGAGGACAGCCTGGATGCAGACGTACATGGCGGGCATGTTGAAGGACTCGAACATGATCTGAGTCATCTTCTCACGGTTGGCCTTGGGGTTAAGGGGAGCCTCAGTAAGCATGGTGGGGCACTCCTCAGGGGCAACGCGGAGCTCGTTGTAGAAGGTGTGGTACCAGACCTTCTCCATGTCGTCCCAGTTGGTGATGATACCATGCTCGATGGGGTACTTGAGGGTGAGAATACCACGCTTGCTCTGGGCTTCATCACCAATGTAGGCGTCCTTCTGACCCATACCGACCATCACACCCTGGTGACGGGCGCGACCAACGATGGAGGGGAAGACAGCTCGGGGAGCGTCATCACCGGCAAAGCCAGCCTTGACAAGACCGGAGCCATTGTCGCAGATGAGGGTCGCCGCGTCTTCGTCGTCACACATGGTGGTGGTTTATGCCCTGGTGTCTTACACACAAGTACCTGTAACAGAAGAAATACATTTCTAGAGACAGCACTTTTCATTGTAACTTTATGTACCATAACAAAATTTTCAGGATTTGATGGAAAGTTCTTTCCGGCTAAATATACTAAGAAAATAGGAGGGAATACGATGGTGTAACGAATGTATAATGATACTAAATAAGAAAAACAAGAGAGAGAGAGATAGAGCAAAGTGATACTGAATTAGCTTCGTTTTTGCTCACTGTGAATGGTCTGTAATTGCTCGTATTGATATTTTTGCTTACAATCGAAGAGAAAGAAAACATGGTGTAACAGTAACTGGATATTTATGGTAAGTTATATCTGACTAATACTGCGATATCGTGATGACAACTAAATGATATCTATTTTCCTTAACATATAATTTTAATGTAACTGTAAGAAAACCTGATTTGTATTATAATAAGAGCAAGGAAAAGATATTTTCAAAGCACAGATGAAATGAAGTCTTCGTGATATTGAATAAAGTTTTGCAACTTAACGTGTATAAAATTTGAGGTGTCTTTGTGCAACGTTAAAAGAAAGATTTATCCTCCTTAACATCTCTTTAACATACTGAATCGCCTAGCTGACTGAATCTAAATTCTTATCGGATGTATATTATTTACTTCATTATTATTTTCCGACGCAAAAACGACATTACGATTCTACGGCTTTCTAACATTAATCTTCCTTTAATATGCGTTTGCCATGTAGCAATGGCAGTGAATTCAGGCGTGAGAACAGGTTATCGCAAACCTTTACTAAACGGATCCAACTTGAGATACAAAGTGACTCTCCCGGGTACTCTGAGAAATTCCCTTAAGAATATCACTAATGAATAGTAAAACAAGGCTAAAAGATGAATTTGTGATTCAAACTCTAGCCAACAAAATGTGCTGCATTGTATTCAAAACTTATTTTCGTTTACTAACAATAGTAAAAGTACAGCCTGTAATGTGGTTGCGGCCTCAAATATAAAGAAAGTCATGTTATTTCAAAACAAGACTATTCAGTTACTCTTTGACGACAACCTCTGTACTACTAATGAAATCAATTTAGTCTTAAGAAAGAATGGTTGTCCTCACACACACACATAATACGTACTTGATGCACAGAATCCGTTCTGAAATGATGTCATTCAATGCAAGTCACGTTATATGTACGTGTAATTTAACATGAAAGCCTTAATATTAAATTTTTTTTACAACCGGATATTCTGATACAATCACGGGTGCTATCGGAAATGTTTTATGATAAAATTCACATTGCATGATTGTAACATTGGCTATTATATTATTATATTAAGATAATTAAATTATGTACGAAGTAGGTAATATAAAAATCAGCATACAAAACTTTTGTCAAGGATCCATCAAAAGCCAAATTATAATGTCAAAATCAAAATTCACATATCACGAACGTAACTTAAAAAAATTTGTTACAAAATTCAAATGCAGTGATTGAGGAAATTCTGGTCTTCAATCCACATTCAATAGCCATAACAGAGGTAACTTGACGTATAAATAATTATATAATTCTGGCTGCAGTGACTGCCTCGAAATTCACATTACGTCACTGCAATCAAGGCGACCCCGTCGCAAGATTCACAGGCATAAGTATATTCACTGAAATTCTACCAAATTGCGTGGCTACAGTAGAAGAAAAATCCCCTTCTAACAGGTACTCTTCGTTATGGGCGGTATCGGATAGCACAGGTCGCTGCCAATTTTTCACCCGGAGACTCTTCAGGAAAGACCCTGAAGTCAAGGGACTTACTACTTACCTGTCGATGAGTCTGAGAACGACTGAAGGTACTGTTCACGGTGTCCTCTCTTTTATTGGGTAACGGAGAATGTCCGTGAGATTTCGAGCCAAATATTTTTGAGGATAGATCCTTAGGGAGATTTTGCTGGATCTAAATTAGGTAATCAGGAGTCAAAAATAGGGTGTCGATGATTGAGAGGCTCCCGGTGACGCGAGTCTTCTGTTTGCCAACGCGTATAATCGACAGACAATCCAGAATTCCTATTTGCGTGGAAGGTGGCGTTTTCATTTGTGACTTTATTCTATGTTTGCGTATTTCCAACCTAAATTAGGATCCACATTCTAATATTCTAATTAAAGTAAAATCTTCCTTGTAAAAATCAAACCCTTAACTTTATCTACAAATACGATGGCTATCATGGGCTCAAATCATAAATATACATACATATGCAACTTTGAAATATACATACATACATACAGACACCACCCTCCTTTCATATGAGTATGTTTGTATGTTGAATTATTTGCAGGTTAGTTGCTGTACTCTTCATACCTATTTAAGTACAGTATGATACAAAATCAATACAGTAGTGTAATTTTTTTCATCGTAAAACACAGTACACTGTGCATACAGGATTGTGTGTACCAAATACGCGTGCAAACCAAATCCGAACTTATGGGTAGCGGCAAAAAGGAGCGTTCTGAACACAATTCTAATTTGCAAACTCGTTTGTTTGTATTTCTGTATGTTTGTGAGTAGAATGTTCGCAACTATGGAGATTTCCTCTTATATTACTTTCAAAGGTGACAGAGTATTTGAAAGGGGGGAGCATTATGGAAGAAATCAAGCATCCAGCAGTATACTTCAAATAGTATGTATAATAATTCCCTACATTTAGCAGCACTTCAGTTACTACTTCAGTGAATAGTCAGTGGCAACAGAAATTTCCCAAAATTTTACACGTGAAACAACACAGAGAATTATAGGCCTTGTACAGGATTGTAATTCAAATTCAATTAAATATATTTCTGCATTATATCTTTAAAATTGTAAAAAGCGATGAAGCTTACTGTAAACATGAAACACCACTGTGGAATCTACTCGCGTTTAAAACAGCCATACTTTCTCGATGCATTAAACTAATTTACAAAATAAATGGAATCCTTCTTTAGCACAGATGTTCATATATTTCTTAACTATTTTTCTTTTTACAATATCAGTACAGGTAAGGCACTGCAAACTCCATTTTACCTAGCCTTTCGGTGGCTTTCAAACCCGGCTGAGCAGCGAGATGGCTCCTTTGCCTTACGGTAATTTATATTACCATTTAAAGCAACAGGCACCAGTGAGGACAAAAATAGCCGGCTTGTACTACTTACTATTACTACCGCAGTACCATTCCTCAATAAATAGATTGATCTACTGTATGCGTTTACTGTCAACCTCAAACAGAGGCTCATTCGTTATGTTGGAGGCATTTTTCTCCCACTGGAGTTCACAAACCACACTAATTGCCCCTCTGTTTAGAGATAAATTGCATTAGAATATTAAGTCACTAGATTTTACTAGTGTAGCACCATCTGGTAATCACTGCCAGCATGATAAAAATCAAATTCGTCTGACTAGATTTGACAGAATGAAAGAAGAGGCGACTCACGGAATATGTGGAACAAAGAATGAAGCAAGATGTGTGTAAAGGACTGGGAAGAGAATTGGTGTATCTATGAAAAGTAAAGATGAAAATGGAAACACTGTACAACTAAGTCACTCTCCTTTGGACTGGAGAAGTGGATATTGAATGTTTATCAGGGTATGAAAGTTGAGGTTGAGATGAATTGCGTTGGTATTATAATTATGTAGCATGAGAAGAAATGAAAAGGAGAGAAATATGGAAATTCATAGAAGAGGTAGAAAGGTCTGCATAAGTTAGCGGATGATGGATCAATGCTTTCAGATGATTCTGTAAGTGGAATAATGGAATACATTGGGTGCGTTAAATGAAATAGTAATTTGGAAGGGTTAAGAAGAAGGAAGAGAGGAAAGCTTGAAACATGCTGGTCAGATAAAACGGAGATGTTGGAGAATAAGGGTCTTAATGTTGAGGAGGTACTAGATTAAATGCTTGATAGAGGCAAATGGCTTAACGTTTTTAAGTGGTTCGATGTACTGTAGGTTGCAATATATTGCAGTATATTCCAGTACACCCAGTTTGAAGGAAGACCACAGTTAGATCGAGAGAGCAGGCCAAATTTGTTCTCACACACTTCGAGATAGTAAAATATTGCAAGCGAAATGATGATGGTGGGTTAAATCGTTGTATCTATTTGCTGGAAAAGATGTCTGCAAAAAAAAATATCTTTTCTTTTTCATAAGGAGACCATAGTATTCCTAAAATCGGTGTCTAAGCCAGAGGGAAAGTCAGTATGTAGAGTAGCTTGAACTCGCAAAAGAATTTGTGGATACAAAATGAAAATTATTTTGATGAATGATAAGATTAAGCACATCATACAATTTTTTTTTATGACAGAATGATTTCTTTCACAGGCTAAGTAGTTTGACATACCTGTTTTTTCATTGTGACCGTGCCATTCCCTGTTTAAAATTAATTAATTTAATTAAAACTTCCAAAAATCGTATTCAAATATCCCTTTATAGCAGGGCCAATGGCGATGGAGAGGGAACCAGTCATTCTGTTCATAATTAAGGTATTGCAAATTTGTTTGCTTCCTTGCAAAGGCATTGATAATTATAATGTCAATTTCCTATTATCTTACCCGATGAATTTTGGAACGTGGCATCGTACTGCTGCTAAAAATAATTTTTCCTCGATTTAAAACCATTCTTTTCCCTCCATGACAGATCACATTTTAACTGAAAATTACCTTTTAACTAACTGATTCTAACATGATATTTTTTTTAGCAAACAAAAATTAATCTGATAATCTTCGTTTAAGTAAAAATAAGTTTGTCGTTTCAACACTAGCTAGGGTGAAGAACTGCTTCAATCTTTTTATTTTTAAACTGTTCATGATGTGATTTACACACAAACATTTATATATGTATATTTATGTATCCTTATCTATCTATCTATCTGAGTATATATATATATATATATATAATATATATATATATATATATATATATATCTATATATTAAAGATGTAACAAGGAAAGAACAGATGGAGTTATATCTTGTGGCTTATTTATTTTTGGCTGTTATTAAGAAATGAGAGGGTTAGCAAAAAATTTAAGGACATTGTGTTGTTCTACGGGGAAGTTTTAAAAGTTGAAAAGGCGATAATCAGGAGGTTGGGAATTTAAGAAGATCAGGAATATAATGTGATTGGAAAGGAGATGTTAGTGGCTGACCAGGGCTTGTACGTCATGTCTGCCTGATAAGGTAAAGGCCAGAAAGCAATGGATGAAAGGAAAACTTGGTAAGGGTGACAGCCAGAATTATGTGGACATAACATTATTTAGAGAAAGGGGGAAAAATAACAAGGAAGACAGTGTATAGATAAAGTGTTTTTAATGAAACAGTTTTTATTACTTGTTACCTTGCTTGGAGGTAACTGGAAAAAGCTCCACATGGCATACATGGACCTCGAGAAACATTGAAGAAATCATCATTTCTTCAGGTTTGTTCGACGTATTTATTTGGGTGTTTGTAAAAAATTATGTAAAGGTTTGTAGATTTATTTAGAAGCTAAAATGAATTGCTTGAGTGTTGTATTTGGCAAAAGAACAGAAAGGAGAGAGAGAAGAGAGAGAGAGAGAGAGAGAGAGAGAGAGAGAGAGAGAGAAACCATATGGACACAATTTTGTATCAGGCAGATATCGGCTAATACAAACTAAGTTGAAAATTTACGTGTCACAAGACTTTATATGGTAAAAATATAGCTAGGTTCTTCCATAATGATCTATTGCTATATCTCGAGGTAATTAGTAAAAAACAAAAAAAACAAAAAACAAAAATACAGTATCTTGAGTATACATGAAATTCAAAATCTAGTTAATTCATCCTCATTTCATATTCTATGATTCCACATATTTTCACAGGAATTCTGCAATGTCTTGAAATAATTTACCGAAAATCAAGAAACAAACAAACTGACAAACAAAAAGTCACGGATGAATTCATAAACTCTGTCCTTCCTCCTTGATTAAGGTAACAAATAACTCAAATGATAAAAGTTTTCATTTAATAATAATCGCTTGTTACTGTTTCCAAATTATTATATATGTGTAAAGAAAAACAACATAAATTATAAAATATATTTCATTTGAAATGGCACAGAGGCTAGAGATACAATTTAGAAGCACTTGCGGTGAACGATGCCAGGGCCAGATTCATCGTACTCCTCCTTGGTGACCCACAAGTTCTGGAAGGTGGACAGAGAACCAAGGATGGAACCACCGATCCAGACGGAGTACTTCCTCTCAGGGGGAGCGACAATCTTGACCTTAATAGTGGATGGAGCAAGAGAGGTGATTTCCTTCTGCATCCTGTCAGCAATACCAGCATACATGGTGGTACCACCAGACATGACAATGTTGGCCAAAAGGTCCTTCCTGATGTCAATATCGCACCTCATGATGGAGTTGTGGACAATCTCGTGAATACCAGAAGATTCCATACCAAGGAAGGAAGGCTGGAACAGAGACTCGGGAGCACGGAAACGCTCGTTGCCGATGGTGATGACCTGACCGTCAGGAAGTTCATAGGACTTGTCGATGGAAGAGGAGGCGGCAGCAGTGTTCATCTCACTCTCATAGTCCAGAGCAATGTAGCAAAGCTTCTCCTTGATGTCACGGACGATTTCACGTTCAGCGGTGGTGGTGAAGGAGTAGCCCTTCTCAGTCATGATCTTACCAAGGTAGTTGGTGATATCACGACCAGCCAAGTCCAGACGGAGGATGGCATGGGGAAGGGCGAAACCTTCATAGACGGGAACCATGTGGGAGACACCATCACCAGAGTCGCAAACCTCACCAGTGGTACGGCCAGAGGCGTAGAGGGACAGGACAGCCTGGATGCAGACGTACATGGCGGGCATGTTGAAGGACTCGAACATGATCTGAGTCATCTTCTCACGGTTGGCCTTGGGGTTAAGGGGAGCCTCAGTAAGCATGGTGGGGCACTCCTCAGGGGCAACGCGGAGCTCATTGTAGAAGGTGTGGTACCAGACCTTCTCCATGTCGTCCCAGTTGGTGATGATACCATGCTCGATGGGGTACTTGAGAGTGAGAATACCACGCTTGCTCTGGGCTTCATCACCAATGTAGGCGTCCTTCTGACCCATACCGACCATCACACCCTGGTGACGGGCGCGACCAACGATGGAGGGGAAGACAGCTCGGGGAGCGTCATCACCGGCAAAGCCAGCCTTGACAAGACCGGAGCCATTGTCGCAGATGAGGGTCGCCGCGTCTTCGTCGTCACACATGGTGGTGGTTTATGCCCTGGTGTCTTACACACAAGTACCTGTAACAGAAGAAATACATTTCTAGAGACAGCACTTTTCATTGTAACTTTATGTACCATAAAAAAAAAATCATTTGATGGAAACAGGTTCTTTCCGGCTAATTGTACTAAGAAAATAGGAATGAATACGATATTGTAACGAATGTAAAATGATACTTAATAAGAAAGAGAGAGAGAGAGAGAGAGAGAGAGAGAGAGAGAGCAAAGTGATACTAAATTAGCTTCACATTTCGCTCACTTAGAATGGTCTGCAATTTTTCCTCTTGTTATTTTGGCTTACGATCGATGAAAAAGAAAACATGGTGTAACAGGAACTGGATATTTACGATCATTTATATCTGACTAGTACTGTGATATCTAAATGACAGCTAAATGATGTCTATTTTCCTTAACATGTAATTTTAATGTAGCTGTAAGAAAAACTGATTTTTATAATAATGAGATCAAGGAAAAGATATTTTCAAAGCATAAAGATAAAACGAGGCTATTGATGTGTTACGACTTTACAATTTTTATTCTCACAATAAGATTATTTTTAACATGAAGTCTTCTTCGTGATATTGAATAAAGTTATTCAACTTAACGTGTATAAAATTTGAGGTGTCTTTGTGCAACGTTAAAAGAAAGACGTATCCTCCTTAACGCCTATTTAACACACTGAATCGCCTAGTTGGCTGAATCTAAATTCTTCTGGGTTGAATATTATTTCCTTCGTTATTATTTTCCGACGCAAAAATAACATTACGATTCTAATTTTTTCTGACATTAATCTTCCTTTAATCTGCGTTTGCCATAGAGCAACGACAATCAACACTGATCAACGGTGATAACAGCTTATTACAAACATTTGCTAAACAGATTCTGCGATAGGTGTCACCTTTGAATAGTCATAGTAAGAGCTTTCTCTTTACTCTCTATCTATTTTAAGATACTATGTGGCTTTCCCAGGCTCTCTAAGAAATTTACCTAAGCATATCACTAAACAATAGTAAAACAAGGCTAAAAGTTGAATTTGAGATCAATAAAATGTGCTGCATGATATTCAAAATTCATTTTCGCTTATCAACCACACCAAATGTACAGCCTGTAATGTTGTTGCGGCCTCACATGTAAAGAAAATCGTGATATTTCAAAATAAGACTATTCAGTTACTCTTTGACGGCAGATTCTGCATTATTATTGGAATCGATTTAGTCTTAAGAAATATGAAAGGTTGTCCTATCACATACACACACACACACATAGTACTTGATGCAAAGAATCCGCCCCTGAAATGATGAAATTCGATGCAATTTACGATATATGTATGTGTATTTTAAAATGAAAGCTCCGCTATTAATTCTTTTTACAACCGGATATTCTGATATAATCAAGGGGCAATCGGAAAGGTTCAGTGATAAAATTGACATTGTATGAGCATGATTGTAACATTAGTAAGTACATTAAGATGATTAAATGATGTACGAGGTAAGTAATTAAAAAATCAGCGTACAAAACTTTGTCAAGAATCTCTCCATCCAAAGCCAAATTATAATGTTAATATCAAGACATAATACGAACGTAACTAAAAAGAATCTGTTACAAAATTCAAATGCTGAAATTGAGGAAATTCTGATCTTATATCCACATTAAAAAGCCGTAACCGAGGCAACTTAACGTATAAACAATTATATAATTCTGGCTGCAGTGACTGCCTCGAAATTCACATTACGTCACTGCAATCAAGGCGACCCCGTCGCAAGATTCACAGGCATAAGTATAATCACTGAAATTCTACCAAATTGCGTGGCTACAGTAGAAGAAAAATCCCCTTCTAACAGGTACTCTTCGTTATTGCCGGTATCGGATAACACAGGTCGCTGCCAATTTTTCACCCGGAGACTCTTCAGGAAAGACCCTGAAGTCAAGGGACTTACTACTTACCTGTCGATGAGTCTGAGAACGACTGAAGGTACTGTTCACGGTGTCCTCTCTTTTATTGGGTAACGGAGAATGTCCGTGAGATTTCGAGCCAAATTTTTTTAAGGATAGATCCTTAGGGAGATTTTGCTGGATCTAAGTTAGGTAATCAGGAGTCAAAAATAGGGTGTCGATGATTAAGAGGCTCCCGGTGACGCGAGTCTTCTGTTTGCCAACGCGTATAATCGACAGACAATCCAGAATTCCTATTTGCATGAAAGATGGGGCGTTTTTATTTGTGATTTTACTCTATGCACGTATTTGCGTATTTCCAACCTAAATTAGGATCCACATTCTAAAATTCTAATTGTAAAGCAAAGTTATCCTTGTAAAAATCAAACCCTTAACGATATCTACAAATACGATGGCTATCATGTTATCAAATGTCAGATGCATACATATGCAACTTTGAAATATGCATACATAGTTACAGACACCGCCATACTTACATACGAGTATGTTTGTATGTTAAATTATTTGTAGGTTGGTTACTGTACTCTTCATACCTATTTAAGTACATTATGATTCAAAATCAATACAGTAGTGTACGTGTATTCATTCTAAACCAACACAATGCAATGTACATATACAGTACTGGATGTACAAAATAGGCGCTCAAAACTTTATCTGAACTTGTGGATGGCAAAGGGGAGCGCTCTCAACACAATTTTGATTTGCGATCCTGTTTGTTTGTTACTAAGCTGAATGTTCGTAAGTAGGGTGGTATCTGTTTATGTATATATACACACAAGGATTTTTGTATAAACTCATAGGATTTCATCCTATACTACTTTAAAATGTGTCAGGGTATTTGAAAGAGAGCAACATTGCAGAAGAAATCAAGCATCCAGCAGTATACCTCAAATAGTATAATATTTTTGCATAATCATTCCCTACATTCAGCAGCACTTGACTAAATACTCTCTGGTCTATAAATAATGACCTAATGTATGCGTTTACTGTCAACCTCAAACAGAGAGGCTCATTCGTTATGTTGGGGGCCATTTTTCTCCCACTGGAGTTCACAAACCACACTAATTGCTCCTCTGTTTAGAGATAAAGTGTATCAGAATATTAAGTCACTGGATTTTACTAGTGTAGCACTATCTGGTAATTACTGCCGGCATAATAACAATCAAATTAGACTGTCTAGATTTGACAGAATGAGAGAAGAGGCAACTCGCGGAATATGTGGAACAAAGAATGAAGCAGGCTGTGTATAAAGGACTGGGAAGAGACTTGGTATATCTATGAAAATTAAAGATGAAAATGTAAACACTGTTCAACCAACTCACTCTCCTTTGGACTGGAGATGTGGACATTGAATGTTTATCAGGAGAAAAAAGTTGAGGTTGAGATGAATTGCGTTGGTATTATAATTATGTAGCATGAGAAGAAATGAAAGGGAGAGAATTATGGAAATGCATAGAGGAGGTAAAAAGGTCTGCATGAGTTAACGGTTGATGGATCATTGCTTTGAGATGGTTCTGTAAGTAGAAATAATGGAATACGTTAGGTGTGTTAAATATATTAGTCATTTGGAAGCGTTAACAGGAAGGGAGAGGAAAGTTTGAAACACGCTGGTCAGATAAAACGGAGATATTGGAAAATAAGGGTCTTAATGTCGATGATGTACTAGATAAAATGGTTGATAGAGGTAAACGGCTTAATGTTTTTAAGTGGTTCGATGTACTGTAGGTTGCAATATATTGCAATTTATTCATATTCGGTATCAGCGACCCCAAATATTCCAGTACACCCAGTTTGAAGGAAGAGCACAGTTAGATCCCGAGAGTAGGCCAAATTTGTTCTCACACACTTCGAGATAGTAAAATATTGTAAGAGAAATGATGATGGTGGGTTAAAATGTATATATTTGCAGGAAAAGATGTCTGCAAAAGAATATCTTTTCTTTTTCATAGGGAGACCATAGTATTCCTAAAATCGGTGTCTAAGTCAGAGGGAAGGTCAGTATTTAGAGTAGCTTGAACTCACAAATGAATTTGTGAATACAAAATGAAAATTATTTTGATGAATGTTAAGATTAAGCACATCATACAATTTTTTTTATGACAGAATGACTTCTGTCAAAGGCTAGGTAGTTTGATGTACCTGTTTTTAAAATTAATTAATCTATTCAAAACTTCCACAAAATTGTATTCAAATATCCCTTTATAGCAGGGAAAATGGCGATGGAGAGAGACCCATTCATTTTGTTCATAATTGCAATGGAATTAGTAATATATAATGTCAATTTTCTATTACCTTACCCAATGAATTTTGAAACGTAGCATCATACTGCTGCTAAAAATAATTTTTCCTCGATTTATAACAATTTTTTCCCTCTTTGACAGATCACATTCTAACTGAGAATTACCATCTCACTAAATGATTCTAACATGATATTTTAGAGAGAACAGACTTAATCTGATAATCTTCGTTGAAGTAAAAGAGAAGTTTGTCGTTTCAACTATCCAGAAGAACTACTACAACTTTTTATTTTTATTTCTAAAATGTTCATGATGTGATTTACACACACATACATATATACACACAAATTACACACACACACAAACACACACACACACGCATATACATATATTAATAATATATATATATATATAGATATAGACAGATAAAGATGTAAAGGTAATAAAAAGAATAGGTGGAGTTATATCTTATGGCTTCTTCATTTTCGGTAAGAGTGACAATTGACACCCAGAATTATGTGGATGTAACATTATTTAGAGAAAGAGAAAAATGTCAAGAAAGACAGTGTATAGATAAACTGTTTATTATGAAACAGTTTATATTACTTGTTACCACACTTGCAGGTAACGGAAAAAACTCCACATGGCATACATGGCCCTCGAGAAACATTGAAAACGTCACAATTTCTTCAAGTTTGTTCGACGTATTTATTTGGATGCGTGCGAACAATTGGGTAGAGGTTTGAAGATTTATTTAGAAGCTAAAATGAATTGCTTGAGTGTTGTATTTGGCAAAAGAACTAAAAAGCTATAATAGAGAGAGAGAGAGAGAGAGAGAGAGAGAGAGAGAGAGAGAGAAACCCTATGGACACAATTTTGTATCAGGCAGATACCGGCTAATACAAACTAAGTTGAAAATTTACGTGTCACAAGATGATCTATTGATGTATCTTGTGGGAATTAGTACAAAAACAAACAAACATAATTTGCATTGTCTTTTAGTAAAGAAAAAGAAAGGAAAGTATATTGAGTATACATGAAATTCAAAATCTATTTTACTCATCCTCTTCTCATATTCTATGATTCTACATATTTTCTCAGGAATTCATCTTCAATGTCTTGAAATAATTTACCGACAACCAACAAACAAACAAACAAATAAAAAGGCACAGATGAATTCGTAAACTCTGTCCAACCTCCTTGATTAAGGTAATAAATGACTCAAATGATAAAAAAAACCCACATTAGATTTTCTGATGCCTTTCTCCTCTCTCTCATTTAAATAAGTTATCTTTTTATTTAAAATAATAATTGCTTGGTATAGTTTCCAAATTATTTTAAGAATATGAGTAAAGAAAAGCCAACATAATTTATAAAATATATTTTATTTCCAAAGGCAAAGAAGCTAGAGATACAATTTAGAAGCAATTTTAGCGAAAATAATTACTTCGCTTTAAAATATATTTATTTAGAAGCACTTGCGGTGAACGATGCCAGGGCCAGACTCATCGTATTCCTCCTTGGTGACCCACAAGGCCTGGAAGGTGGACAGAGAACCAAGGATGGAACCACCGATCCAGACGGAGTACTTCCTCTCAGGGGGAGCGATGATCTTGACCTTAATAGTGGATGGAGAGAGACCAGTGATTTCCTTCTGCATCCTGTCAGCAATACCAGCATACATGGTGGTACCACCAGACATGACAATGTTGGCCAACAGATCCTTCCTGATGTCAATGTCGCACCTCATGATGGAGTTGTGGACGATCTCGTGAACACCAGCAGATTCCATACCAAGGAAGGAAGGCTGGAACAGAGATTCGGGAGCACGGAAACGCTCGTTGCCGATGGTGATGACCTGACCGTCAGGAAGTTCATAGGACTTGTCGATGGAAGAGGAGGCAGCAGCAGTGTTCATCTCACTCTCATAGTCCAGGGCAATGTAGCAGAGCTTCTCCTTGATGTCACGAACGATCTCACGTTCAGCGGTGGTGGTGAAGGAGTAGCCCTTCTCAGTCATGATCTTACCAAGGTAGTTGGTGATATCACGACCAGCCAAGTCCAGACGGAGGATGGCATGGGGAAGGGCGAAACCTTCATAGACGGGAACCATGTGGGAGACACCATCACCAGAGTCGCAAACCTCACCAGTGGTACGGCCAGAGGCGTAGAGGGAGAGGACAGCCTGGATGCAGACGTACATGGCGGGCATGTTGAAGGACTCGAACATGATCTGAGTCATCTTTTCACGGTTGGCCTTGGGGTTAAGGGGAGCCTCAGTAAGCATGGTGGGGCACTCCTCAGGGGCAACGCGGAGCTCATTGTAGAAGGTGTGGTACCAGACCTTCTCCATGTCGTCCCAGTTG
The DNA here is from genome assembly GCF_015104395.2 of Macrobrachium nipponense. Lineage (NCBI taxonomy): Eukaryota > Metazoa > Arthropoda > Malacostraca > Decapoda > Palaemonidae > Macrobrachium > Macrobrachium nipponense. The sequence goes on from NC_087217.1 coordinate 16,925,639, forward strand.
GTGATGATACCATGCTCGATGGGGTACTTGAGGGTGAGAATACCACGCTTGTTCTGGGCTTCATCACCAATGTAGGCGTCCTTCTGACCCATACCGACCATCACACCCTGGTGACGGGCGCGACCAACGATGGAGGGGAAGACAGCTCGGGGAGCGTCATCACCGGCAAAGCCAGCCTTGACAAGACCGGAACCATTGTCGCAGATGAGAGTCGCCGCGTCTTCGTCGTCACACATGGTGGTGGTGGTGTTGGTGCCTGGGTCTTTGTATACCTAGGGTAAAATTATTCATGTGAAAGTTTGCTGTAAAGATATATTTAGTTCTTGGTATATATTGTATATCTAACTAATATAATTCATATAATTCTTATAGGACCAAGTGATGAAAATAAACATCTGATCTTGAGGGGCTCTTGAGAGAGATAGGGAAGAAGTACTTATGAAACCACGAAACTGGGTCTGGTGTCGCTCCTAATATTCCCATTTCATTCCTCAACATGAGCATCAGAAACTCCAGCTCCTTGAAATTGTGATTAACGAAATGTTTTACGTATTTTAGTTGCAGCAAAAACTATGCTTTCATTCGATTTCATCAATTAAAATATAAAAAATCATGACAATTTGACGATCAAAATACAAAAACCTTTTCTGATATCTGATTTTTTAATAGCACAAAGTAAATATCTGCAACCGATAACATTGAAACTAATTGTGATTAACGGAAGCTCATATTGGTTATCTCCGATAGGTTACCGTGGTACCAACTGGGAATATTTACTGCTGGCTCCAAAAAGCAGACTATAGGGAAAATTAACTACGTATGCAAAATGTATACTGCAGGAATAGACGATTGGGTCAGGAGTCGGTAGGAACCACATGTTCATTGATTTCAGATAACACAAAGGCTCAAGATTCCTAGATCTCAAAGGATGGTAATGAATCTCATTAAGAAAGATCGAAGGTAAATCAAGTGTTAAGAGTTACCGCAGGTGCATTATAAATCAGTAAATCTGAAGGTCTATCAATCACAAAGTGTGTTTATTTCTGCTCAACAGTATAACCTATTCTTTCGACGTTAAAGCAAGGAGCAAAACTATGTAGCAATACTGACTACAAAACTGTTGAACGAAAAGACTCAGTTCTTTTCATAAATTATTTATTGAATAAGTGTAACCACAAGGATATCGACATCCTTCATGAGAATTTGGTTTCCGTATGTGAGTAGCTTACGGGAAATGAAGCTATCAGTTATCCGACATTCTGGTATGTAGCTTTTATTAATTTTATATTCAATTTTATATGCAATGAAGTTACATGAAAAGCTATGACATTTCATCAAGAAAAATTGATCGTTTAGAAAACACGTCGAAAAAAATAAACTAAGAGACGCGAACAAGACGTCACAGACCAATTCTTAAAGCGACACTGACTCGCACTGCTTTATGCAACGTCACCCGAACGCGAAAAAAAGAAAGTGGTTTCACGAAACCGCATCTATCATCAGCCACGAAACACTCACTCGGGGGCAGCGCCCTACAACACCTCTTCCACTCACCTACAGATGAGCCCGAGATCGACTAAAGTCGTTCAGCCAGACATCTCCCTTTATATACGGTACCCGGATCTCTACGTTAAGAAGAATGTGAATTCGGGCCAAGGCATTCGACCACGGATTTGCGATCCCATCTATCGAATCTCGGAAATCGGCCTCTGAACCGGAGCGCAACATACCTCTTCCTAGGCAAATCCACTTCGGTGGAGGCTACCAGAGGCGTCGCACATGCATCGGAGACGAAAGAACACTACACGATATCACTGAGAATACCGAGGTAGCTAGATCAGTACATCAGATCTAGCGTTCCGTGGGTGTCGTCACGACAGCAAAAATCATCGACGCAAAAAGTACATGCCGAAATTGAAGGACGTACAATCAATTATTTGGTAGTAATTTTCACTTGGATCTTTGGAACGTGCTGTTAATATTTTTTATACTTGTTCACGGAGGGTAGGAGGAGGTAGAGGTATAGGGGATTTGAGAGAATTTATGGGTATCGGTCCTGACCTTTATAGCATTCTAGAGACGTTTATGAAGTCGTCCTCATTCTTTCTGACAACAAAAGATATTTGACTCCCAAAGAAATTCAGAGAAAGTGATAATTTTACTGTATATCACGGTACTAAGACTTAGCGAAGGAGAAACATATATATGGTCTGTATTATATATTTGACTAATTTACATAAAAAAGCAAAGCCACTGTATTTACAAATTGTATGCTCTCTATGCAATCACAAACATATTTGAATGAATCTCTCCTTCCTGAAAACAAATAAGGCTTCCCTAAGCAGAGATCGACCAGCGAACTTTCCTATCTCACTCATGTTGGTCAGCTTTGTTGGACTTTTGAGAGTCATTTATCGTCGCCCTAAACATTTAATAGACTATAAAGGGGCCGTATCAGCTAGGTTACCAGGTCATAACATCAGTCCTTCCCACTGTACACTTACATTTACCTACAGTTTATTTGATCTTATACACACACACATATCTATATATACATATATATACTGCACACACACGCACACACACACACACACACACACACATATATATATATAAGTTCCTCGCTGGACGAGTGGTTTTCGCGCTTGCGTGCCAATCCGGTGGGCCGAAGTTCGAATCCCGGCTCGGCCAGCGCGGAATCAGAGGAATTTATTTCTGGTGTTAGAAATTCATTTCTCGATATAGTGTTGTTCGGATCCCACAATAAGCTGTAGGTCCCGTTTCTAGGTGACCAATTGGTTCCTAGCCACGTAGAAAAAATATCTAATCCTTCGGGCCAGCCCTAGGAGAGCTGTTAATCAGCTCAGTGGTTTGGTAAAACTAAGATATACTTAACTTATATATATAATATATATATATATATATATATATATATATATATATATATATATATATATATATATATGTGTGTGTGGTGTGTGTGTGTGTGTGACCAATTCCCTATACCTTACACCTTATGACAATTAACTGGTTCTGCAAAGTCAAGGATAGCCAAGTGGTCAAAATCGTCGGTTTATCGTTGTTTCTTAACTAAAGGTCCAAGTCCGAATCCTGTCTACTACGTCAGAGCACTTACCAATTATAATTCCTTTTGAGTGTCAATTATTCCCTGGGCATAGGCATATTATTTTTGAGATCTTTTGGGGAACTGTCTCTGGAGCTAAAGTGTTTACAGAGGGGAACCCCATCCTGAGAAATTTGATAATCATTTATCTGAACATGAAGTTTGTGTTAAATTTTCAGATTTTAGAATACTCATCTTCGACTGTTTCTTTTTTTTCTGTTTAGCACTACTCTTCTACGTTTCAGAATATAGCTCCATATTGAATATAGAGTAGCCCTGAAGATCATAAATTGGTGATGGAAACAACTGTCTACTGAGGCCAGAATAAATAGAGCATTTTTTTATTGTCCCTGACGACTAGAAGAAGCACTGGAGCAACATGTGCAACAGCACTTGGAGAAAACCAAAAACAAAGTAGGCGGTCAAACTAACTAACTAACTGTATATATATATATATATATATATATATATATATATATATATATATATATATATATATATATTATAGGACGTCAAAGGGACTGGAATGAGGGAAGTTAGAGAGAGGAGAAGAGAGGGGTAAAATGCCCACTCTTTCTTTGTCTATTTCTGGCAGGAATTCCATATATTTGGCATGTGACTAAGTGGTGAGAAAATAACACACACACATACATATACATATATACACGCATGTATGTATGCATATATGCGTAGGGTTTTCATTTATTTTCCATGCGCTTATCATAAGAAAAACCAGTTGGTGGTGGGTAAATGATCAATTAATGCAGGGCACCTAATAAAATTACGTTTCACACGCACGATATCTCTTAAAACCTGATAAGAAAAGGAAATGTGGAAAATTTGGAAAAATCTATCCTGCAGGCCTTTAATTAACATCGCAGGAAACATGTAAGCATAAGAGGTTAAAATGGGACGCCTGCAATTGGAAATATTACCCATTACGTTTACGATGTGCACAGTAATATTGATCAATGTGCCACACCAGCCATTTTCATGAAAATACGGAAAACGAGAAACTTTTTAAAAAAGAAAATGGAAACCGAAAGAAGAAGAAGAAGAAGAAGAAGAGGGGGGGGGGAGGAGGAGGATGACGAGAAGAAGAAGAAGAAGAAGAAGAAGAAGAAGAAGAGGGGAGAAGCAATCGTTTGGAATACCATGTAAATCCCCACTGAGCCTGAGCTGAAAAGGTGGATGAAGAATTTCCAACTTGATAAACCACAATCTAAGACTGGAGGGGAGAAGGGTTTGACCACTTGCATGTGAGTGAGTCTTAGGGGGCACAGTATAGACTAATCTATTAATTCTATACGGTGTTTATTCTGTCCCCGTTGGAAAAATTATGTCCTTTTTGCTTTTTCACTCTTCTTAAGAATATATGTTTAGGATGATGCCTTTGGGATCCTTATAAGTTGGACTTACTGTTTTTTTAAATAATATGTATATGAACTTGTTATATATATATGTGTTTGTCTATTTATAAAGTATATATATATATATATATATATATATATATATATACTTTATAAATTTATATATATGTCTGTAAATATAAATATATATATATATATATATATATATATATATATATATATATATATATATAATATACAATATACATATAACTGAAAAATCACAAAAGATGCACTTATTTGAGTTGAAGCGAGTAAGTGCTTTAAAATATCAGGCAGACAGTAACAAGGGCTTTCATGTTTATTCACGTATTGTCTAGGTATGGATAATGCACGGTTTAGAAGACTGGTCAAAGACTAAAGACGGGGATAAATAACTACCAAATGGTTAATAATTAAATGGTAGTATTTCGGAAAGACTTTATCAGGTCACAAGTTGGAATAACACACTTAATACAGAAGTATGGAAAGGGTATCAATACAGACATACAAAATATGCATAAAGCTATAAACTAAGTTTTAATGCTTATTTTTATCATTAACTTTTCTTATATATGGCAGATTTCAAGGTTAAAATGTCCAGTGCTCTAGTTTAAAATACTACCACCGTCTGAGTTGAGACAACAGGGTGTCGTTGCTTGGAACTAAGGAGCGTGTTGCACTTCAGATTATAAGATGATGAAAATCTCTCAGTCGTATAAGTGAAAAAATCTGATATTTCACCAGTTCTGGCAGAATACTCACGCTGTTAGACTTGTATTGTTATCGATTTTTCAATTTCTTCATGATTTTTTTTCATCTCAGTTTTTGCAAGCCTGAAATAATATTTGGAGGATTGAATATTACCAAACCCTGAAATAAAAAAAATTCCCTTATCAAATCTGGCTCCATTGGTTAAATATGTTTTCTTGGTTTTTTCCCGTGCTACTTCTATGAAAGTCGCAGGGTATGTAAGTTTCAAGGCATTGTGCGCAGTGTTTATCTCATCGACAATAAAATGCGCACTAAAGATAGGCGGAGACCCCGGCATTTTGAAATAGCGTAGCCACTGAATTTCTTGCTTTAGATTAAACCAGTTTTGTGCCTGCACAGATCCTTGTACAGTTATCGCCCGGTACCACAGTGAATAGAAGGACTGTTGTGGACCTGCGGACTCCGATACACTAACTGACATGAATTTCACTAATAGGTTTCCAACCAAACATGTTGAATTGCTAAGGAAAATGTACTTGCAACGAGTAGCCTTTAGACGAAAGCGGACTATAATGCCATCTTCGAAATGTCATCTTTTAGTTCTATGGACATTGCATTGGTGGTTCTGGCTATGATTCATTTTACATTCAAGTCTCTGCGTTTCCTGCACAAGCTTACTGTTTTAAAAAGATACGGGTGATTGCTTTCTGTCTCCGCAACAAGCAGCCAACATTGGTTGCCTGTTCATTTTCGTATAATATGGCCTTAATCAACGAGCATGTACAGCTTTTATTTTGCCACAAATACTGGCAACTTGGCGCGAAACATATTGCGCGGGGATGAATGTTGCTAAATCTCGCGTTCATGCGGCACTACCTTATGTTTGTTTGTTATGAAATTGATTTCCGAGGGCAGATTTTCCCTTGGCAAATAGGACGTGGATTAAAACTCTAGTGCTAAATGTCTTCATCAACGTTTATGGCAGCAAAATACAAAATCAGCTATTCGCCGATGACGAAAAATTTGCAGACCTGTGATTGATTAATTTTTTTTATTAAAGATTATCGGCATCGCAACTGCTAACGGTTATTGTCGTGACTACAATGGAATATATAAGGAATATATATGCATATCCAAACAAACAAACACATTCTTACGGACATACATACACACACAAAAGATAAAATTGGGAACTTAAAATAAAAGCATTAAAAACTCATATAAATCTAATAAAATGAAATTAATAAAGGAAAATCCCCATGAACAAAAATTCAATAGGTAAAATTTGCAGATCTGTGAAACTGGATATCGTCGACGTGCTTGATTCTTTTTTTTTTTGAGAAAACCTTTGAACTTAGGTTTTAATACTGGAAAATTTTCGCTTCATTATAACAACAATAAACAATCTATACTAGAGTGAAAGAAATGTAAATTTCTTCAAGTAACTGTGGGGTTGGGTGGGCGAGGTCGGTTGGTCAACAGGATGGAAGAAAGCTTTCAGAGATACCTGGCATATAATACATTTAAGTAGTGGCAGATAATGAATTTAAATACGTATTGATTCTATATTACTCTGATCTACCAAAAAAAAAAAGGCATGCGTGTTAATGAGAAAAAAGTATAATCGTGGCACCGATAATGTTTATGCCAGTTAAAGTGCCAAAACGACAGTCATTGGAAACGTGAAACAGCCATTTTTGTTTATTTATTTGATCAAATCACCAATACTAAAACTGAATAAGGAAAACAAAAAGTGACGAAAGGAAGGCCTTATAAGTAAGCGTTCTCTCTCTCCCTCTTTTTTTCTTTTATATACACACACACATATTTATGTATATTTTCAAAAATGTAATTGTATATATAATGTTAATATAATAATCAAGTATGAGTAAATAGAAACTTTTATAGAAAATTACTCCAAAATAGAACAATCACATTTTGATAAAACATGGAGAGAGAGAGAGAGAGAGAGAGAGAGAGAGAGAGAGAGAGAGAGAGAGAGAGAGAGAGAGAGATTTTATGCCTGTTCCTTGGGAAGCCTAGCATTCCGGTATGCCATGAGATGAGTCTACCAATAAGTTTTGTTTAAGAATCGCTTAAAAGTCAACGGAATACATTACATCCCTCTTAACACTCAAAGAGACAGCTGTAACAGTTCTACATAGTCATGAAAAAAAAAAAAAAAAAAAAAAAAAAAAAAAAAAAAAAAAAAAAAAAAAGGATCGCGACACACTTCGAAAACTATCCTTCTGATCCTAGTGAAGGTCTCACACGCACAATTGTGTCTATACATACATACATACATATATATATAATATATATATATATATATATATATATATATATATATATTGTACGTGTGTGCTTGACTGTTTCTAAGCTTGAACTAAAATATAATCCAGATGTTTTTAGTGGTAGAATTTAAGTCCTTTTATTAAACATTTCTTTTCTGCTATTTGCACATACAGTATTCGTGGATTTTAAATTTTGTTAAGGTGGATTTACCTATAAGACAAAGTCTAATGAATTAAAAAACCGATTATGGAAGAGATAATATAAAAAAAATGCGACATTTAGATTCGAAAATACAAGTTTTTGGCCAATCTAAATCCTTCTTTCTTTGCTAAGTTTCGCCTGTTTCCAAAATTATGATCTAATCAAATAATACTTTTCGTGGACATAAAAAGTCATGATTTTCGATTGCAAATTTTTACTGTGAGTCAGTTAAGACACTAATAAGCTCTCTATTCATATGTCCATCCAGTAAAAAAAAATTATTTTAAGCAAGACATTCGGAACTGGAAGCACTAAATCCGTTGACTGTAAATTTTCCAGATTGGCAACCACTTATAATCGATTTAGCATCACAAACTGGCGTCGCAAATCCAACGGTCCAATGGAATCCCTTTGAAAAATATTACTTATAGAGTAATTTCCTTTTGTAAACCTTCGCTCATCGGTCTTTACCATTTATGTAAGTGTTCATAAGATCGTAATCAAGTGTTCTATCAGGTACTTAATTGCATTCAGGAAGGGTGCACCATCTTAAACATTTTTATACTAATAGTTTTCTATGCAAGAAATCCTTACAAAATTATCATTCTAACCTAAAACTTTACCATGTGAATCTTTCTGCTTGAAATAAAATTTTGCTCAGTTACAGAGGGACATATGTTATAAACAAAATATGAGACTACTAAAAAGCCTATGATATTTCGAATTTTACAGCAAATTTCTTTTTGCGTCGTCACGTGATCAGTCACTAATTTGCTTCTACCTTGATCACTCAAAAAGATACTTAATTTTAAAAAATTCCTGTAATTGTATGGATCATTAATAAGCTTATACATTTTACAATATCTTTTCATATGCAGATAATGAGTTATTTATTTGAATAAAAGCCATAAATCCAACTAAGAATTTATTATTCAAAATATTGAAAGGTCATACATAACAAAATACTTCTCATAGTAACAGAATTCATTGTTATATTGTATGAGAATGTTCAAGCAAATGAAAACTGAGACGATTTTTGGGCTGTCACGCTTTCCAGAGCAAGCTGATGCTATGTTCATTAATCTTCTAGAAGCATTTACGGTGGACAATGCCAGGGCCAGACTCATCGTATTCTTCCTTGGTGACCCACAAGTTCTGGAAGGTGGACAGAGAACCAAGGATGGAACCACCGATCCAGACGGAGTACTTCCTCTCAGGGGGAGCGATGATCTTGACCTTAATAGTGGATGGAGAGAGACCAGTGATTTCCTTCTGCATCCTGTCAGCAATACCAGCATACATGGTGGTACCACCAGACAAGACAATGTTGGCCAGCAGATCCTTCCTGATGTCAATGTCGCACCTCATGATGGAGTTGTGGACGATCTCGTGAACACCAGCAGATTCCATACCAAGGAAGGAAGGCTGGAACAGAGACTCGGGAGCACGGAAACGCTCGTTGCTGATAGTAATGACCTGACCATCGGGAAGTTCATAGGACTTGTCCAATGAAGAGGAAGCAGCAGCAGTGTTCATCTCACTCTCATAGTCCAGAGCAATGTAGCAGAGCTTCTCCTTGATGTCACGGACGATCTCACGCTCTGCAGTGGTGGTGAAGGAGTAGCCCTTCTCAGTCATGATTTTACTGAGGTAGTTGGTGATGTCACGACCAGCCAAGTCCAGACGGAGAATGGCATGGGGAAGAGCGAAACCTTCATAGACGGGAACCATGTGGGAAACACCATCACCAGAGTCGCAAACCTCACCAGTGGTACGGCCAGAGGCATAGAGGGACAGGACAGCCTGGATGCAGACGTACATGGCGGGCATGTTGAAGGACTCGAACATGATCTGAGTCATCTTTTCACGGTTGGCCTTGGGATTGAGAGGAGCCTCAGTGAGCATTGTTGGGGATTCCTCAGGGGCAACGCGGAGCTCATTGTAGAAGGTGTGGTACCAGACCTTCTCCATGTCGTCCCAGTTGGTTACAATACCATGCTCGATTGGGTATTTAAGTGTAAGGATACCCCTCTTGCTCTGGGCTTCATCACCAATGTAGGCGTCCTTCTGACCCATACCGACCATCACACCCTGGTGACGGGCGCGTCCGACGACGGAAGGGAAGACAGCTCGAGGAGCGTCATCACCGGCGAAGCCAGCCTTGACAAGGCCAGAGCCATTGTCGCAGATGAGGGTCGCCGCCTCGTCGTCGTCACACATGGTGGTGGTGGTGGGTTTGAACTATCAGAAAGGGGCCTGTAATTAGAAATGCTAATAGAGACGGATTCAAGAAAAGGCATTTGGTTTGACAGCAGTTCATGTGACCTCGAAGAAGTCACTGATTCCTTAGATGATAAACACCCAATATTATTAGCTATGATACTTATAAATTTTGGAAAAAAAAAGTGATTTGGAGGAAATTCCAGTTTACAAGCCGTGTTGGTATTATAAATGATTAATTGTATGAATGAATTAAATAATCAAGATGAATAAAAAGAGAAAGAAGAATTTTAGTGTCAAATATAATTTTCATAACATGAAAACGAACGTATGAAACTTTACAGGATTATTTCACGACCTGAAATAGCATTAGACAATTTTTAATTCCGTTTTTAACCGATTTTTTTATATCGAAGTAAACAAGATTTCTTAATTCCTCAAGAGAATATGATATCATTTTCATTTTACAGCCGTGTCAACACATTTTCGAATATACCTCATAATACTGACAATGAATTCTTAAAAAAATAAGAAAAATAAAAAACTGATTCCACAAAAAAATTGAGCTTACAAAACTAGGTAGATTACAGAAATGGCTACATACAAATCAAAGATAACCGTATTTTGCTGTTAATGTTCAGTGCCAAGCTGAATTAATTAAGACTCTAACTTGCAGCGATTGCATCAACAGTCCTTAAAACTATAGAAATATAAATGTAAGGAGAAAGAAGTTACTGAATGGTTGGTTAGGTTCTAACATTATGTTTTAAACCTTAATATGGGGTTTAAAGAAATATCATTAAAAATAAACTGAGTAAACGTCTCGTATACTTCAAATAAATATTTACATTTAATATTCTTTTCCGTACACTGACAAAAAAATGATATAATACAAAAATTTACGGAACACAACGACTCCGGCGACACAATTGCACAACTTCCAACGAACCAAGTTGTCTAGCAGACTTCACAACGCTCCACTCGGAAAGTGAGAAACTAACCTGTCGATGAGTCTGAGAACGACTAAAAGCTTTTAGCACAACCGTCCCTTTTTATACGGAAGGCGGTCCCTTCGCGCTATTAAGAATGTGAATTCTGGCCAAAATATTCCCCCCTATGAAATCGTAAAAAAAAAAAAAAAAAGCTTAATGGAAACATGAAAAAACAACAAAATTCCAAAGGCCTCTTCCTTCTATTTTCATGCCTGTGACATGACAGCGTTAATCCGTCTCGGTGACGTCAGTTGATCTGACAAGGAAATCGACACTGTTTGGGTTTCATGGAATAGATTCACCACCACTATCTCACTAAGACTTAGAAACAATTCCGAGCGAGATTCTTTCCATCTCTGAATAAAGGGAATCATGTGATCTAGATCTAAACCAGAAAGACAAAAGTGAAAGTATAGTCAGTATAGCTTCAGCTTCTTGAAATGATTTTATTTGGGTAAGTAGATCAAAGAGAAAGTTCCTCATTTTTTAAACTAAACTTTCCTGATGATATTCTAATTCCTCGAGGAAGACAGAAGAAAGAAAGCTTATTTATCTTTTATGAAATTATTTCTATTTTGGTTGAAAGATAAAAGAAAATTCATAACGATTTTATCCAAATCCTTTCATAAATATTTTATTATATACGAAGACTGGTCAGAGACAGAGTACATCATAATTTCATATTATATTTTATGAAAAGTTTTCTAATGAGACAAAATATCTACGAAAAAGAACACCATTTCATTATCACCCTTTCAGAACATATTTCCATATATGCAGATAGACCAAGAACAAAATACATAGCATTTGTCTCTATCATTACACAAATGTTACCTTTCAATTTCTTTTGAACTCCTTTTGAACGATTCTTTATGAGTAAGAGAAACCATAAAACAACAGGAATGAAGCGTAAAAACCCAAATCTGATAGCTATCAGGGATTTCCAAAAAATAAATTAAAGAACAGATTATAACTTCAGCCAAATCTGACTGTCTTTATATTTGTGAATTGACGGATTTACTGGCTTCACTTTAGAAAATTTAAAATAGGCAAGACGGAAAAAACAAACAAAAGTGTAATAAAAAAAAGGATGCATTCCTAAGAAAAAAACAACTAATTTCAACTTTTATAGGAGGATAATTTCCTACATTCTTAAGACAAAATTAAAACCAACTTTGAGTTTATCTAGAAGAATAATCACGCACCCCCACAAAAAACTTAATAAATAAATGGGTAAATAAATAAAGAGGTAAATAATAATTCTCTTGAACGGCCACCTCAAGAGGCTATCAAATGATTATTGCCATATTACATCTGTTTTCATGAATCTAAAGGATGTCTTCATAAACTCCTTAATATACACATATACATACATAATACACACACACACACATATAGCATGCTGTGAAGGCATTATCTACAATCAGTCTGGCTGTTTGGTTAGTGATCCTGTACAAAAATGGCCAGTAGAATATGCCTTCATAACTTGCGTAAACCATGTAATGGCAGGCAATATTGGAAAGGGATTTGAAAATAGCCTATCGAGAAAAATCGTATACACTATTATGGAAAACGACCAAGGTCACGAGGGCGGGGCCACGAAGGAGACGGAGGGTACTCAAAGGATTAAAGAAACCAGGATACGGAATTGGAAAAACAAGGGTTTTAATCCACTCTCATTTCTTATATAAATACAGCTGAACTACATGTCCGGTCATTCTACGGATACTTTACGATGAGGACTATTAGTCCTAGAAAGCTTGTAAGTTCCTGAATAAGTATCTCAGCTAGATACCATCCAGTTATAATATATATTATATATGCAGTTCATTAGGAAGTAAGAGAAGGTAAAGGTAAATAAAGAGTGAAGAGATCTGCCTTATTAAAAAAAATAGATTAATTAATAAAACTAATAGATAAAAGTGTACTAAAATGCAATGAGAAAAGTATTAGAGTACACACACACACACACACACACACACACACACACACACACACACATATATATATATATATATATATATATATATATATATATATATATATATATATATAAATGGTCTCGAAGACGAAAGGAAAGGCGCCATTTTCAGTAGTTTATTTCGTAGCGTGTCCAGAGAGTTGCTACACACACACACGCACGCACACACATATATATAAAAGATTTATATATTCTATATACATTTATCTATATACATGCTTATATATACATGTGTATCATACATACATACACATATATACACAAAACCATATATATATATATATATACATATATAATGTTAAGCGATAACTATTTCTGAATTCTATCTACACCACGAGATGAACACTATCCCCTGTTATGTGCCTAACCATACGACTACCATCGGGTGAGAAGACACATACACACTACATTGTGAATGTAAACTCCCATCGGAATCTGAAGAACTTTCTAGTGAGGTTACATTTCCCAGCAATTGTAATTCTTGGAATTACTTCTATGTGTCTTTTCTTTACATTCTGACTGAAATTGTGCTTACACTTACACTGAGTTCTTTCAGTGGCTTAATATGAAATCATTCTTAAGAATCGACAGATAGGTTAAATAATGTTACAATGGTTGAATTACTTATTGGAATATTCGTATGCATCCTCTATTCCCAAAATATTAATATTATATATATATATATATCTATATATATAATAATATATATATATATATATATATAATGTGTATAATGAAATTAGAAATGATATTATTAATTTTACAGTATTGTAAAATTAATATCATTCGTAATTTTATTAAATTCAAAGTCTATAAAAAGTCCTCTATCATTCACAGTTTTATAATGATGCCACTAAATATCTATTATATATATATATATATATATATATATATATATATATATATATATATATATATATATGTGTGTGGTGTGTGTGTGTGTGTTTGTGTGTGTGTGTATGTAAACACCTTTTTCAATATATTGTTTTTGAAGTATAAAACAATAAAGACAGACCCTGTTTTGACTTGAAAGGCACGTCTTATAAAAACGAAATACATTATAAAGATCGAAATCAGCTGTTGTGTGCTTTCCCATCAACGTAATTTACGATTAATCTATTTGGAACTTTACAAGTACAGATTAAAATTTTTTTTTAGTTAAATGAATAAATGGATGACACAAGGATCTGTTTTTGTAAGCAATGACCATATAACAAGGTTTAAGTGCGAAATTGACGTAACTCTCACGCAATCTTTAACCACTAATATACTACACCATAAACGAAAGCGAAACATGAGCTCAAGAGCAAGATTGATCTAGAAATAAATTTTTAGTTTTCTGTAAAAGAAAACTATTGAGATGGCTTTTTGCCTGTCTGTCCGCCCTCAGATCTTAAAAACTACTGAGGCTAGAGGGCTGCAAATTGGTATGTTGATCATCCACCCTCAATCATCAAACATAACAAATTGCAGCTCTCTAGCCTCAGTAGTTTTTATTTCAAGTAAGGCCACCACCGGACTGTGGGTGAAAGTTTCATGGGCCAGGGCTGAAAGTTTCATGGAACGTGGCCGAAGAAACTTTTGGTGCATTTTTACTTGTTAAAATTGACAATAAGTTTGAGTTTTTATGTGATAAGTGTTTACAAACAAGAGCATGCAATCAAATTCAATCAACGTATGGGCTTAACAAACATCTAAAAGTTATGCATACGCATTTGCGTAAACTGTATGACAAAAATTCTTCTATGTAAAGTAATAGCACAAGCGGAAGTAAAGTTTAATTAACTACTATGAGTACAATGTCCTTACTACGAAAGGAAGCTTACTAATGAGCATCCAAGAGTAAATACCATTCACTTCATTATGAAACAGTTCTTACCGAAGATTAATTGCACAAAATTTTATTATTTAACTTATTCTTGAACTTTGGCAAATGTTGAACTCCATCTTACGGTGATTTGGAAATACAAAAAAAAAAAAAAAAAAAAAAAAAGTATTTTCGCCGTACCTTTTATGCTTTATCTTCTCATCTGTAAGTCGAAAGTGTGAAAAATTTGTTGCTAATTCTTGTCGCATTCGTTAACTTCACAAACGCAAACTTACTCTAGGATATTTGAAGGTTTAGTAATCAGCAATTCCAAAGGTCAGGTATGTGGATCTCTAAGACAGGTTTGGTTGGAAAACGTGAGGCTAGTTTTCAGTATATTTAAGCGATGGTATCGCAAAGAAATCGTATTTAATAACGAAGATACCAGTAATACTGTTTCGCAAGACGCTGCCCTTAAGCACAACGTCAATTAATTACATAGGGACACACATTTGCCAATGTTCATTTTACAAGAAAATGCTTGCGTGATATTTCTTGACCACCACAACTCAACACTGCATTGCACTTGGAATTTTGCTTTGGAGTGATGGTTAGAAACATGGCCTTGGAATCTGGTAATTGGCGTCAAGTTCTTACACTTGCGTTAGTTCTTTAGGCATTCGCCTTCTCATTATATTTCACAAAATCCTGAGGGAACCATTCATTGTAAAACTTACATTTGCTTTAGTTCTTTAAGCATTCACATTCTCATTATATTTAAAACCTGAGGGACCTATTCATTGTCAACCTTTGGTACCTTATTATACATAAGGTTATTCTTTGATTAACTCGATGGATAACTAGGGGGTATTAGACTTGCAATTATAAATGAGACATGGATAGAAATAATTAAAAGAAAACTTTTTGATTTCGCATGAACTCAAAGGCCTATGAAATGTGTGTTACTCCTTATCAAAGACAAAGCTCTGAAAGCTGATACATATTATTTTTTACATGGCAGTGTTAATAAAGGAGTGATAAAGGTATTCAGTATCCCTTGAGGCACGTTCAACAAAAGACTAGTAACGACTAACAACCCCTTTTTTACCTACAAAGTATTTGAAGAATCATATTTAGTACTTTCCCTCCGAATGGCGTATTAATTGACGTCCCAGATCCTCGATATAAAGAAAAACTTGGTACTGTTTTTTATATGGTTTATATTTTATATCTTGGCTGATAATATCGCGTAAAGATGAAAAGTGATGAAATGAAAAACAACTTCAGTCCTCATAAACATTTTATTTAAAAAAAACTTGAGTGCTGAACATCTCCAGTGTTTTGAATATGCCTTGCTGGTCAGAAGTAGAGGTTGCAAAGCAATTCATTGTACATGATCCAATCCAGACACTTAAGATAATGAGCTTCGCGGAAAATAGGAATGAGCGAACTTTACATTTAGAAGCATTTGCGGTGAACGATGCCAGGGCCAGACTCATCGTATTCCTCCTTGGTGACCCACAAGTTCTGGAAGGTGGACAGAGAACCAAGGATGGAACCACCGATCCAGACGGAGTACTTCCTCTCAGGGGGAGCGATGATCTTGACCTTAATGGTAGATGGAGAGAGACCAGTGATTTCCTTCTGCATCCTGTCAGCAATACCAGCATACATGGTGGTACCACCAGACATGACAATGTTGGCCAACAGATCCTTCCTGATGTCGATATCGCACCTCATGATGGAGTTGTGGACGATCTCGTGAACTCCAGCAGATTCCATACCAAGGAAGGAAGGCTGGAACAGAGACTCGGGAGCACGGAAACGCTCATTGCCAATGGTGATGACCTGACCGTCAGGAAGTTCATAAGACTTGTCCAATGAAGAGGAAGCAGCAGCAGTGTTCATCTCACTCTCGTAGTCCAGGGCAATGTAGCAAAGCTTCTCCTTGATGTCACGGACGATTTCACGTTCAGCGGTGGTGGTGAAGGAGTAGCCCTTCTCAGTCATGATCTTACCAAGGTAGTTGGTGATGTCACGACCAGCCAAGTCTAGACGGAGGATGGCATGGGGAAGAGCGAAACCTTCATAGACGGGAACCATGTGGGAGACACCATCACCAGAGTCGCAGACCAGACCAGTGGTACGGCCAGAGGCGTAGAGGGACAAGACAGCCTGGATACAGACGTACATGGCGGGCATGTTGAAGGACTCGAACATGATCTGAGTCATCTTCTCACGGTTGGCCTTGGGGTTAAGGGGAGCCTCAGTAAGCATGGTGGGGCACTCCTCAGGGGCAACGCGGAGCTCATTGTAGAAGGTGTGGTACCAGACCTTCTCCATGTCGTCCCAGTTGGTGATGATACCATGCTCGATGGGGTATTTGAGGGTGAGGATACCTCTCTTGCTCTGGGCTTCATCACCAATGTAGGCGTCCTTCTGACCCATACCGACCATCACACCCTGGTGACGAGCGCGGCCAACGATGGAGGGGAAGACAGCTCGGGGAGCGTCATCACCAGCAAAGCCAGCCTTGACAAGACCGGAGCCATTGTCGCAGATGAGAGTCGCCGCGTCTTCGTCGTCACACATGGTGGTGGTGGCTTACAAGCATGAGGACAACCTATTTGGAAAAGAGAAAGGTTGAAAGAGTTACTTGATTACTTAGTAAGGAAATTAGCTTTTGTCTTTAATATTTACTTCGAATAGGTGAATAAGAGGCCGGCTAATTTGAATTTAATTTTCCCTAAGCATTTTTTGTTTGTTAGTGTAAATTTAGCATCATCATTCTCCCCTGCCTCTCAGAAAATCTTCTACACATGACTGATTGCTAATTCCACGTGTTATAAATCGGGAATACTCCTTTTCTCAAAAGTAATTTCATTAATAAGTGAAAAAGGAAATTTAAAGATTTCAACGTATGAAACAGTACTTGTCGGTACATTACTTAATCCAACTTAATCCAACGAGTATTAAATGCAAACTCATAAAGAGCACTTCCATTTTGTTACAGTTTTGTTAAAATGCCCTCTCACTTCATTTGCAGTTAACTCTGATATAATATGAAGATGGCTACAAAAAGGACAGTGGCTAAATTTAAGAATAACTGATGGGAAGATTTTAAAATACTCAAGTTACTGAGACAGACATGCGTTTCCCCATTTCTTGTTCATATTAGAGTGAAAGTTAGAAAATACATTACTAAAAGAAAAGAATTGGGGAAATACTTGCAAAAAGTTCCTCTATTTTAACTTTGCCTCTTAAGGAAGAACCCGATCCAAAAATATAGAAGTTGAGTTGAGAATGGAATGGAACATGGATGGAGTGCTCCGGGCTTTCAGCAAGATAATTCAGCATTTGGATTTGATTTTCATGTAAGAAAAAAAAGATAAAAAACAACTTTGCTACCACAACGAAACTAACAATAAAGCAATATTAAAATTGTCATGCACAAGAAGTAGTCAAGTATATATATCAGTGCACCCAAAGAACAGAGATTGAGACATGATAAAATCTTTGAAGTCTATTTGAAATGGCAGTTTTCTCTTCATTCCAACAAACGCAAAATAAATCCAAACAAAAGCCTCTTAGTCATCGAATCAAAGTGAAAAAAAGGTAATAAAAATAGTGAAATTCTGTACTAGTATCCTTGTATTTTCTTAGAACTTATTCCTGGACGGTGAGTTACACTAAGAGGAACATTATGGGACAAGAGTGAGACATAAGCATTTTTACGTTAAATACGTTTAGCAATGATATATATTAAATAATCCTCATAGTAGCACGAGCCTTCAAATGGAGAAACAAACCCACAGTTATGTAAATGTACATATATTTAAAAGCTATCCTCAAAGTTTTAAATCTAAATATATGTACATATGTTCATTTACATAACTGTAGATTGCTTCTACAATGATATGTATATATATATGTATATATATATATATATATATATATATATATATATATATAATATATACATTATATAATAAAACTACTGGTCGCAATCACCAATCTGAGAAAATTCAACGGCCAATAAGTACTGGGAACGATTTCACCACACTGACGAAAGATATAACCACATGAGAACCAGAAATTAATCCGCCCGAACGTACCTTCTAATGAGTCTAAGAACGACTAAGGCCCAGCGGTCAGCGGCCTCGTTTTTATACAGAACTCTATACATCTACTGCGTCCGAGAATGCGAATTCAAGCCAAGTATCAGTAACCGATCCTGGCAACAAGAAGCACCACCCGATTAGATGGCAATGGGATGCGTTGTTGATCAGATAAATGAATAAATAAAAAACAAGGAGCTGAAAAGATGCGAACAGGTGGCGGCTGTGAGTTTCAGTGCTAAGGCGGTAAACTACGCATTCTTATAGAGTGGGCCGTAA
The DNA here is from genome assembly GCF_015104395.2 of Macrobrachium nipponense. NCBI lineage: Eukaryota > Metazoa > Arthropoda > Malacostraca > Decapoda > Palaemonidae > Macrobrachium > Macrobrachium nipponense. The sequence goes on from NC_087217.1 coordinate 16,944,758, forward strand.
TTGAGGGCTAGTATGTAACATGATACACCATAAAACTTCCTCGCTCTGGGCATTACATGAGGGACTTGGCATTTACAAACTGGTAGGTTTCAGTAATACTGACAGCTCCTAAACTTTACCAGAACAATCTCTCAAACTGTGGAGATATGAATTAGGATATATGTATAAAAAATGTCACTAGCAAAGATTCACTCAAGATAAACTTGCAAGACAAAAATTATTGTTCACTTCCATTTAGTTAAGATGATCCCTTAAAAATGGTTTCCTTATGCATTTTACTGCATCATATTCTCTCTCTCTCTGTCCGCAGATGTATACATACATACATACATACATACATACACACACACACACACACACACACACACACACATATATATATATATATATATATATATATATATATATATATATATATATATATATATATATATATATATACATAATTTGAAATTCAGCTAGTCCCCCTGATAAAGGATTACTCAAGAAAAATCACAAGTCACTGCTACAGTCATACGTTACTTGTTGAATCGTGTCCAACTACAGACTACAGCGCAGAAGCTTTCACAACTTTAGCCGCTTGAAAGAAAAAGCTCACCAGCAGCACAAGAAACCCCAAATACACACTGCACCTTTGACCTCTATCTTGCACGCACTCTCGCACCTCCTGAGGATTATTAATGTTCCTTTCATTCCCTCTTCCATGACATCTATCTAGCTCTTTCAAGTTCGTCCTCTCCCCCTCCCTCCAAAGATTTCCGAATTATACTCCCTTTTCACTAACCGTTTCCATGAAACCAAATCATTTTATAACATTCTGATTCATCCTTTTCCGCATCTCTCCATTTCTAGCTTTCCAGTTCTTCTTCAACTCATTCTACTATGAAACCAGCTGATATTCTCCGGTTCGTATTTCACCTCCACACTTCACTTCCGTAAAGGAGGGTTGGTTCAATAATAATTTCATTCAATCCTACGTTGTCTTCCATAGATATTCTAACCCCTTTCCTTATCTTATGCACATAAAAACACAAAAATACCTGCAACGTGCTCTCTTCATCTTGTTGTAACCATTAATTTACATCCATATACCCTATGAATCAACCACTTCCGTTTTCTTTACATTCCATGGCAATATTTATTGTTGTATCCTCCTCATTTGGAACACTTTCATACTTAATTATGTATGAGCCTCTTACCGTAAGCGTAAGACTTTCGGCTCATAAGCGGGTAACGGCTCTGATGTTTACAAAAGCGATGTATTAGTTACTTGACAGTAATTTGTATGTTGTGGGTCTCAGGAATGTGGGGATGAAGGATTGGAGTCAGCAACCTAAGCCTACAACACTACTACAGAATTGAAAGAGTATTACCGGAACCATGCCATTTACAAGGAGACTGTATATATATATTATATATATATATATTATATATCTAATAAAAGGAGCCCATAAAAACACCAAAATATAGAGAGAAAAGTACTATATTTCAGAGACTGCTGTCTCCCTCTTCAGGTAGATGAATGAGAAAAGTTTACAGAAAAGGTGGTATTTATACCAAGAGGTCCATCCACAGGCAAGCCAATTTAGGTCACCCCCGCTGATAATCTTCCTTTAATCTTCTTAAGTGTTGGTTGAATGAAAACCTTGTCGAACGTATCCAAAATCCATGCTCCTTTAGAGATGTTCATTACCTGCCTCTCTTTTATTAAGGCCGATTCTATCATTTGACTCTTGTACCGGCAGTTGCTGCTATAAATTACACGTGGCAAATTCCAGTTTATTCTATGGTTATGTTCATTTATATGGTTGAAAATAGCCGAGTTCTGTTGTCCATACCTAACTGACCGTTTGTGTTGTATTAATCTCTGGGGAAGTGATTATATTATATATATATATATATATATATATATATATATATATATATATATATATATATATATATGAAATTGTAATAGCCACAATGCCCTCTTAACTTCTCAAATTCTTTGCTCTTTTTTGGATACGCTCGTTTCACCTTTCTCGGAAGGCGTTCCAAGTCTTGGGTTTTGGAGTATACCCTTCTCTCTCTTGAGGTATGAGAGGTTTCCCGAAAAATACATCTTTCTGAAAAAACATATCTTTCGTTTATGGTAAATATAAACGCCGAAAGTAGATAACGAATCTAAAACGCGTGCAAGGCACATGGACACCAAGCTCCAAGCCACAGGCGAAAAATTTTAAGCCCATTAAATCAATCTTTGGTGTAGCATTGGTCATTTATGTCTAACGTATGATTCACGTTTGGCATAAGTCTCAAATACAAACGAAGAGGCTATCATAAGGCACAATCATCCCCTTGGGATAGGTATCCATATACCATAGACGTATAAGACACTGTTCACACCAGAGGGTTATTGCGTCGTTACTCATGCAGTTGCAGAAAGTGGTGACCATACACACTATGGCGGGTATCTGTGCGTTTCACTCAACATGGAAGTGGAGGAAATAATACGCATTTGCCTTCTCCATGGCAGCGGCGAAAGACAAAAGACAAAGACGATATTGGGTGCTCCCTGTTTTCAGGGACAGACATAAGCATGGCAAATTCATAACACTGTATCCAAAACTGAGAGAGTATGAGCCCAAATTCGTGAATTATTTCAGAGTGGCCGGTAAAAACCATTTGACAATTTACTCACCGTGATCACGGATGAAATTTTAACAAATAGTATAATGCGAGAACCTATTTCACCAGAAAAAAACTTCATGAGAACTTTAAGGCAAGGCATTTAATTGTTGTGCAGCCCATTCTTTGATGTACAAATCAATCATATACGAATGTAAAAGTGAAATCAACATACATATTTACTCAAATATATAAAAAAAGGTATTCTCATTGTTTCAGAACTGAACTATATATATATATATATATATATATATATATATATATATATATATATATATATATAAACATATGTATATATATATATATATATATGTTTATAAATTATATATATATATATATATATATATATATATATATATATATATATATACATATATATATATATATATTATATATATATATATAATATATATATATATATATATATATATGTATGTATAAGAGAGAGATAAAACGTTAAATATACCACAGGAGAACATCTTGGATATCAGCAAATTTAAAGTCAATCAGAAGAAGCTGCTGAAGTACACCATTCCTTTTCTTCGAGTTTTCAATTTCTATAACAACATTTAAAAGATTATCTTGCACAAGGGCCTCGCTTGCTTTAGGTCATATTTGAAATTCTTTGTATTTGCAAGTGCCTAAAACTCGTTTCACCTTTCTCGGAAGGCGTCCCTTGTCTTGGGTTTTGGAATATACCCTTCCCGAAAAATACATCTTTCTTAAAACATATATCTTTCGTTTATGGTAAATATAAACACGGAAAGTAAGTAACGAATCTAAAACACTAGTCTCTATAATAATAAACGTTATATGTCCCCTGTAAAGTAAATTTTATGCGGAATCTAACTACGTAGAATTTCGGTGATACTTTAAATTTCCGCTTCTAAAATTCTAGTATCCATTACCAAAGTTAGATGTTCTAGACTCCAGGAAGTCTATCCATCCATTAATAGCAATATTGGCAATCTCAGATAAATGTGAACAAATCTGAGTAAGGACGTATGGAAATAAATTTCTTAGATTTACATAAGAAAAAGAAAAATAGTCATCGATTTTTCTTCACTATAAACGTGCCAGGATTAAGTAAGAGGCAAGTCTTAAGTAAATATTTAATATAAATATTTAATTCAGCATAATATGCATACTGGAATTATTTGATTCATCAAGATCAAAAGCTTAGATCCAGACAGACATACAGAAAAAATACTGGATACTGAATGACTCAATCTAGAAGCACTTGCGGTGGACAATACCGGGGCCAGATTCGTCATACTCCTCCTTGGTGACCCACAAGTTCTGGAAGGTGGACAGAGAACCGAGGATAGAACCACCGATCCAGACGGAGTACTTCCTCTCAGGGGGAGCGATGATCTTGACCTTAATGGAAGAGGGTGCAAGAGAGGTGATTTCCTTCTGCATCCTGTCAGCAATACCAGCATACATGGTGGTACCACCAGACATGACAATGTTGGCCAACAGATCCTTCCTGATGTCAATGTCGCACCTCATGATGGAGTTGTGGACGATCTCATGAACACCAGCAGATTCCATACCAAGGAAGGAAGGCTGGAACAGAGACTCAGGAGCACGGAAACGCTCGTTGCCGATGGTGATGACCTGACCGTCGGGAAGTTCGTAGGACTTGTCCAATGAAGAGGAAGCAGCAGCAGTGTTCATCTCACTCTCGTAGTCCAGAGCAATGTAGCAAAGCTTCTCCTTGATGTCACGGACGATTTCACGTTCAGCGGTGGTGGTGAAGGAGTAGCCCTTCTCAGTCATGATCTTGCTCAGGTAGTTGGTAATGTCACGACCAGCCAAGTCCAGACGGAGGATGGCATGGGGAAGGGCGAAACCTTCATAGACGGGAACCATGTGGGAGACACCATCACCAGAGTCGCAGACCAGACCAGTGGTACGGCCAGAGGCGTAGAGGGACAGGACAGCCTGGATACAGACGTACATGGCGGGCATGTTGAAGGACTCGAACATGATCTGAGTCATCTTCTCACGGTTGGCCTTGGGGTTAAGGGGAGCCTCAGTAAGCATGGTGGGGCACTCCTCAGGGGCAACACGGAGCTCATTGTAGAAGGTGTGGTACCAGACCTTCTCCATGTCGTCCCAGTTGGTGATGATACCATGCTCGATGGGGTATTTGAGGGTGAGAATACCTCTCTTGCTCTGGGCTTCATCACCAATGTAGGCGTCCTTCTGACCCATACCGACCATCACACCCTGGTGACGGGCGCGGCCAACGATGGAGGGGAAGACAGCTCGGGGAGCGTCATCACCGGCAAAGCCAGCCTTGACAAGACCGGAGCCATTGTCGCAGATGAGGGTCGCCGCGTCTTCGTCGTCACACATGGTGGTGGTTTAGTTATGAAGGACTCTACTCTGCAATTAAAAAACCTATTATAACATTGCTAGAGACGTCTTTATATTTCTCATTATTACTTTTTGGTTATTGTTATTCTATTTAGTTAAATGAGCTTGCAAATAATAAAAGCTGCAGTTATGCCAGCTTCTTTATACAGTGTGCATAAGGATTATAAGAAAAGAACATGCAGTTATAAATTTCCGTTTATATACAAAATTTTAAGAATGAAAATATGATGAAAGTAAGGAATTATTGTATTTTTGTACTGACTTACAAACGACGCTGTCAATTTGAAAGGTCATATGACTCGATCATTTGAATTTTGACATTTAGCTACTAAGTGTGATGCTGTAAATATAAACCGTGGATTTAAGACAATTTTCCTTAATATACACAAAATCAATTCAGGGTAATTAACTTGGAACGGTTATAGCAATGCACTATCTTGTGCCTATTAAGAACTGAAGGATAATGAGTTGCTATTTTGAAAAGTATTCTATGATGTATTATGATGCCACTATGCACATGTATTGAATATATTACACAAATATTAATGAGTTTGGAAGGAATTAGAGATATCGATGTTGACTATTTTTAGACTAAAGGCCAAATGGAATCAAACCACCTAATCTACTGCACTATCCTGATTTCCTTTTATGAAAAATTCTAAACGACGACAGTTAATCAGAGCTACGGGAAAGCAGGCGCGGAATCTAACCGAACTGAAAAGATGTTGCACAAACGCTTGACGAGCGCTTGACGAGGAAAATTCACTTGGAAACCACAAACAGCACTAGAGAGGAATTCACCTACCCCAAGTCTCTCGATGAGCCTGAAAAAGACTAAAAGCTAAGCTGACCGGGTCCTCCCTTTTATACAGAGCCCTCCTTCCTTAGCAGCGTAGGGAATCTGACTTCGAGCCAAAATTTTCTGGGAACTTTTTCTAGGAAATTGTCCGTCAGAACGACCCCTTGTTAACGACCACATACAATGCAAACTTTAAAGAAGAAAACGGGAAGTAAACGGAATGCTCGAGAATCTGGGTAAACAGTAATAATGGAAAGATATCTTGGAGATGTAGAAAATTTCAGACTGATTTGAATGTTTCATTAATATTTCTTTCAGTGAATCAGATTTTGATCTTGCATTTTATATAATTGTAACTTATTTTTTTTACGTATTTTCTACAGAAATCTTCTTTCCAAGTAATTATGATTTAAAAAGAGACTTTTGATTTAAGTAAAAATTATAGTCTTATGGTTTGAATAAAGTGTCCTAGAAGAAGGTTAGGCCGGGAGAAGGCAAAAGGATCACAGTAATGGCTCGAATGCTGTGAAACCTACGATTCTTAGACCAGTTCAGCAAAAAAATTAGGTACCAGGATGATAGTAAAGAAATCTTAATACCACTGAAGAAATTATTTTCCTGGATTCATCAACTCTTATATTCTATTCATTAACCAAAAAGACTGTGAAACACGGATTCGCATTAAAACAGATTAAACTTTGATCTTTTGTTATGCGGATTCTTAAATGCTCCGTGTCCAGCATTATCTGATATTTAATCTAAAACTTTCAGAATGATCTATTACAAACTTGAGCAATATCAACACCTGTCTGTCGAAATTAAAGTTTCTCACTGATTAAGTTTCTCGCAAAAAAAGAAAAAAAAAACATGATACTGTGTAGAGGTACTTCCGGGACCAATTACCGAGAGGGATGCGTACACATGGCAACGTGAGGCAATCTTAAAATGGATTTATAGCTAGTGAAGCATTGGAGCGTGAGAGCAGACGAAAGGTATTTCATACCATGCTAACAGGGCGAATAGTTTACGGGTCGTCCGTCGGGTGAAACGGACACATTTAGATTATTTGTAATATCGGAGTTGTTAGTGAGCTAAACTTCTGCTATGATCTTCTCCCTTTGAAGTGTAGTTATTTGCTTCTAATTTCCTGAGACTCAGCTATTAAGACGTGGAGGTATGAATTTCAACACGCCTAAGTTTACGGGAATTTGTTTGCCCACTTGTGAACTACACCAAACTCCCCTAGCTCCTATGTGTGTGTGCGTGTGCTGCCTCATCCTGCATTAACTTAGGCTTAGAGCAACTTCTGTTGAAAGATTAAATTCGATGTTAAAGAGTAGGTTCGATTAAAAACAAACAAGTAAAAAATGCCCCGAAGAAATGAGCCGCGACCCATGAAAGTTTAACCACGGCCCGGTGCTGGCCTATCCTATATCGATGCCAGACGCACCATTATGGTTAAATTTAACATTGAAGAAAATAAAAACTACTGAGGCTAGAGGACAGCAATTGAGTATGTTTGATGTTTGTAGGGTGAACGATCAACATACCAATTTGCAGCCGTCTAGCCTCCGTAATTTATAAGATCTGAGGGCGGACAGAAAAGTGCAGACGGACAGACAAAGCCATATTGATAGTTTTCTTTTACAGAAAACTAAAAGTTAGTCAGAAGGAGGCTGGAAAAATTGAGACAAAATAAAATGAAATTAGGAGAGTGAGGAGCCCTAAACTACTTACGAAAGTAATAGAGAAAACATATTGCACTGTCAGTATCAACCAACATTGAGGTAGTTAATGAAAAATGCATATTCTACTTCAAGAAAACAAAATTAAGGAATGGTGAAATCTAGGGCATAAAATGCTTTGAAATCTTTGTAAGAAGGACTCCAGACATGAAAGAAATGAAAGGGAACCAGATCACACCATCACATCCACAATGATAATACGAAAACTAAAGTATGGAGAACATCAGTAACCATTTACACGGAAGCGCAAACATCAACATATTCAGATCAATGACTGGTATTGTGCATTTTCCCATAGAATCCAGTCGAAAAAAGAATGATAAGTTATTCATTGTGTGACCAAACCCTACCTTTAGATATATATATATATATATATATATATATATATATATATATATATATGTATGTGTGTGTACGTGTATATATATATATATATATAATACACACACACACACACACACACACACACACACACACACACACACACACATATATATAAGATAATAGAGATATTATATATTATATATTAAATAATAAATTACTATATATGATTAGATAATATATATATATAATATTAAATTATATATAGATATAATACTATATATATATATATATATCAGCAGATATATGTATTTAAGCATTTACATGTATATGTGCAAATATCTATGATTATACCAAAAATCTTCGCTTAAATACCATTTTTCCCATTCAGTATAAATAACCCAGTATAGAAAAGCGTAATCTTTAATTAAAAATCGAGGCTAATATTCATGCACAACAAATTCCACATACATCATGAGCCTTTCTTCATACCATCCCCTTTAAAAAAAAAAATGCTAATGTTGTCAGTTTGTATGATAGACCATTCAGTCCTCTTTCGATTTTTCTCCTGTACGTAAGGGATATAGATCCTACCTCCTTAAACTCCTCTTCAACAATCATCAAGGAGATTTCTGAAACTTCGACTGGCTCCTGGCAAAGTCCATCTACATCTCTGATCACGTCCACGACAAACCGAGTCTTATTCTAATTAATTAAAGCTTCTTCAACACTTGCTTATTACAAATGCTCATTCCTTACTTTAGCCTGTTTTAGCATTACATAAGTATTTCAGTGTTAATTTATTTACTGAGCATTCTGAATGCTCAAATTACTCAACTTTTCGAGCATCCATGATCCTGCAGCCTTCTGCAGCAAACTGTAACTCGTCCTTGGCCAAAAACCAGTCATCTTTCAAAAGTCTCCTCCTTACGAAGTTCACTTTTCCTATCATCAACATTTTCCTCTAACTACTACTACAAACACTTTCTAATTCAATCTTACCGGTTTAATTTGACTAAATTCATCTCTTTCTTTTAAGGACTCTACAATATTTCGAAGAAAACCCCTACATACATAAACTACGAGTTTCCTTATAATATATTTTCAGAGCACCTCAAAATAGATACACTTCCGACTTCAGTGCATACTTCTATCAAAATGTGTTGTAGATCCTGTTTATAAACATAACACAAAACTGCTTTTAAATCCATTTCTGGTGCATTTATAAACAACCAATCTAAGCGTTTTTTACTTTGAACTGCAATATTATACATTAGCATATTTGGTACCACATACCCTTAACCATCACTTAAAATTTCAGCGCAAATGGTTTAGCAGTTATCGAGTTCTAAGCCTTCGGGGATACGTGGATGTGTATTCAGTGCTCTTAACTCCATCTTAATTCTGGACTACATAGTATAACTAATATTCTGCATTAGGAGTCGTGTCAGTAATCTAATAACTAATATTCTGCATTAGGAGTCGTGTCAGTAATCTAACTAATATTCTGCATTAGGAGTCGTGTCAGTAATCTAATAACTAATATTCTGCATTAGGAGTCGTGTCAGTAATCTAAAATACTAATATTCTGCATTAGGAGTCGTTGTCAGTAAATCTAAATAACTAATATTCTGCATTAGGAGTGTGTCAGTTATCTAATAAAACTAATATTCGCTTAGGAGTCGTGGTCAGTAATCTAATAACTAATATTCTGCATTAGGAGTCGTGTCAGTAATCTATAACTAATATTCGCATTAGGAGTCGTGTCAGAACTAATACTATATTCTGCATTAGGATCCGTGTCAGTAAGCTATAACTAATTATTCCTGCATTAGGAGTCTGTCAGTAATCTAATACTAATATTCGCATTAGGAGTCGTGTCATATCTAATACCTGATATCTGCATTATGAGTCCGTGTCAGTAATCTAATTAACTATTATTCTGCATTAGGAGTCGTGTCAGTATCTAATAACTTAATTTCTGCATTAGGAGTCGTGTCAGTAATCTAATAACTAATATTCTGGCATTAGGGTCGTGTCAGTAATCTAAACTAATATTCTGGCATTAAAGGGGGGAAAAAGGTCGTTTGTCAGTAAATCTAATAACTATTTATTCTGCATTAGGAGTCGTGTCAGTAATCTATAGAGATGATAGAAATATTAAAGCATACATAATGCCATCAGATCATTCCAGTTGTTTGAAAAATATGTTCAGGGCCTGCATTTCATGTAACATGTTCCTTTTATTCAAAGTATCTACTTCGTTTACTCATGAATGAGCAAATGCAGTTTGAATATTCTCAAGTGTACACTTTTCTTATTATAAACTCCTGAAAAGTCCATACTTCAACTCAAGCTTGTCAGTGCTCTTATCAATTACTTGAATGCACTGTGCCCTCAACTTTCGAAATCCTGATTATATAAAAATGGAGTGCATGAACAAGAGTTGATAGTACGCACATATTTGGTAAATATATTCATATAACATAGAATGGGATATGAAATCTAGGCTTGAAGCCAAGCACTGGAGCGTTCTGGGTATTTATAAAATGATAATGACGCGGACATGCAAATACATATAAAGCAATTATAAGAGTACTGATAAGAATATTTTTATGTAAATGCACACAAACACACACACAAACTATGCAGTTCAAAGACACAAGGAAATTTGAAAGGATCTCAGTAATTTAGATATTCCACCCTTTGCAGAAGGAAATCATCAGGAACTTGTGACACTGATATTAGATATCGGACTATATATATTATATATATATATATATATATATATATATATATATATATATATATATATATATATATATATATATATGTAATGTTTTTCACTCGAATGAAATTGCTGACCAGATTTCAGTGCATTAGCTTATTTGATTTTCTTGATCGATTATTCATATTTCACAAAATACATCAGTATTCATTCTCTCTGGAAACTTAATCTAACTGTTTTTCTATATCTATCTGCTTTACCGCTTATACACACACACACACACACACACGCACACACACACACACATATATATATACATAAAAATTATATAGTCCGAGATCTAATATCAGTGGCACAAGTTCCTAATGATTTCCTTCCGCAAAAGAGTGGAATATCTAAATTACTGGGATCCTTTCAAATTTCCTTGTGTTTTTGAACTGCATAGTTTCCCAAACGTTTTAAATAGTACATGAAAAGTTGCCAAAAGAGATGAAACTTCCATTAAAAAAACTTACTAGAAATTATAATCAAAGGGAAAGAAACCGTAAGAGATGATGAAGAGACCATCAACCAACATCTCCTTTAAATGTGCCAGTGATTTCACTATTGTCTATAACTGCAGTAATGCAACTGAAAGCATCAGATACAAACACCACTTACTGGTAATGTTTGATGACAATGTCAATTTTAATTGTAAAACAAGGATTAATGAAAAAAAAGCACATCGCTCATAAAATTTTATTAAAAATTAAGATTATCTAAAATATAATTTTCATAGTATAATTTTCATATCCCACCAAGAGGTGTGCATTTGAAATATCTTATTGTGAATGACCTGGTCACCCACAGTTGATTGATATATCTAAAACATACCAAGAAAGTATGAATAATATTCTAGATTTATAAACATTTGCGGTGAACGATGCCAGGGCCAGATTCATCGTATTCCTCCTTGGTGATCCACAAGTTCTGGAAGGTGGACAGAGAACCAAGGATGGAACCACCGATCCAGACGGAGTACTTCCTCTCAGGGGGAGCGATGATCTTGACCTTAATAGTGGATGGAGAGAGACCAGTGATTTCCTTCTGCATCCTGTCAGCAATACCAGCATACATGGTGGTACCACCAGACATGACAATGTTCGCCAACAGATCCTTCCTGATGTCAATGTCGCACCTCATGATGGAGTTGTGGACGATCTCGTGAACACCAGCAGATTCCATACCAAGGAAGGAAGGCTGGAACAGAGACTCAGGAGCACGGAATCGCTCGTTGCCGATGGTGATGACCTGACCGTCAGGAAGTTCATAGGACTTGTCCAATGAAGAGGAAGCAGCAGCAGTGTTCATCTCACTCTCATAGTCCAGAGCAATGTAGCAGAGCTTCTCCTTGATGTCACGGACGATCTCACGTTCAGCGGTGGTGGTGAAGGAGTAGCCACGCTCAGTCATGATCTTGCTCAGGTAGTTGGTGATGTCACGACCAGCCAAGTCCAGACGGAGGATGGCATGGGGAAGGGCGAAACCTTCATAGACGGGAACCATGTGGGAGACACCATCACCAGAGTCGCAAACCTCACCAGTGGTACGGCCAGAGGCGTAGAGGGACAGGACAGCCTGGATGCAAACGTACATGGCGGGCATGTTGAAGGACTCGAACATGATCTGAGTCATCTTCTCACGATTGGCTTTGGGGTTAAGGGGAGCCTCAGTAAGCATGGTGGGGCACTCCTCAGGGGCAACGCGGAGCTCGTTGTAGAAGGTGTGGTACCAGACCTTCTCCATGTCGTCCCAGTTAGTGATGATACCATGCTCGATGGGGTACTTGAGGGTGAGGATACCTCTCTTGCTCTGGGCTTCATCACCAATGTAGGCGTCCTTCTGACCCATACCGACCATCACACCCTGGTGACGGGCGCGGCCAACGATGGAGGGGAAGACAGCTCGAGGGGCGTCATCACCGGCGAAGCCAGCCTTGACAAGACCGGAGCCATTGTCGCAGATGAGTACCGCTGCGTCTTCCTCGTCACACATGGTGGTAGTGTCTTAGGGTTTTAAGGACAGCCTGAAAAGAAGGTATTTCAACGAATCTGATGATATTACTCCACATAAAAGAAACATTTTTACCATCATATATCTTTTTTTATTTGAAGAAAACAGCTTTAGAAATCAAGAAATGAACTCTTTTCCCATAGAAAAAAAATCTCAGTGATCTTTAATATCCATTGTTTTTTTTCATCTAAGATACCATACATATATGGTAATACTTTAATCAATCTTATTCAAGCCTGTATCTTTTGGGTGATGAAAAAAATGTTAAAATGTACAGAGAAAAATTATATCTGTCAAATTCCTTAATATATACGTAGTAGTTTCACGTGAATTCTGAGCTAATTATTCCTCTGTAACATTTTTATTGACTTCTTTTTGATAGTCAAACAATCGTAAAAGATAAACAAAATAATGGTAAAAATTAAGGGAAAACTAATCTTATGGGTTCCTCCGCGATCACAGAAATCTTTATTCACTCCTTAATTGCACAAAGAAAAAGAACTCAAAATAAAAAGAAATACATGTCACTATTTCACGCTACGTAATGAATGACGGAATAACTAGAGACTGTTTCTCTCCAATAAAAAACAAAAATAGTATGTTGAAAGGAAGTTAGTTCAGTTTTGGCTCAGTAAATTAATCATAATTCTGTTTGTGAAAAGTTATTATTGTTAACTGATTTCTATCTTAAGTTATTATTGTTAACTGATTTCTATCTTAAGTTATTATAGTTAATGATTTCTCTCTTAAGTTATTATTGTTAATGATTTCTATCTTAAGTTATTGATTCCTATCTAACAGTGCAACTCATATTAGGAGAGAATCTTTCAGGTTCGTTGTAAATACTTCCAGTCTTATAAGAACATAGGAGGGCGAGCTCACTAAGTTCTATATCCCGAAGGATAAACTAACATTTACAGAAAAAAATATACTGTGAACTAAGACTTCAACCGAACGGCGCATATGCTTACAAGAGGATGGTATTGCAATGAGTTGCATCTAAATCAAATCGATACATCAACAAAAAAGCAGTAAAAGTTATATTTTGTCAGTAATGTTCTTCCTCAGCAATGTTTTGAAAGTGCTTAATTTTCGGCTGACCTGCAGCAACGTTCAAACCACCCCATAGAAAGCACAAAACAGCCACGTATTGGCATTAACCACACGTCACTAAAGTGGCACAGAAAATTTGCCAAGAAACGGTACCTCCTCCCTCACTTACCGATGAGTCTAACAACGACTAAGGGTCCAGCGTCCGGTAGCCTTCTTTTTATATAGAACTCTGAACATGCTAGGCCAGTGGGAATGTGAAATCGAGACAAGATATCAGTTACCAAGCAGTGCAAGCATTGGTCCTCCTGCATTAAAGGAACACACGTCATCTATGGAATTATATAGCGAGTTATGGGAGGGCTTTGACTATCACGTTAACAATAGGAAGTTTACTCCCGCAAAGATGTTTTCAGCATCTTTGGAGAAAGCATTATTTTACCGTATAGTAACTTCTCTCGTGCGATGTGAAATCTATTTCTTGGGGTCTGATCTATGATTTTCGTAAATTGATGAAACGAGCAATTACTAATGAACATTTCTCAATTTTACGTGTAATCTTCGGGTTTTACATTTTATTTTCTCTCCCTACCTGAACAGTGAGTGGACTATGAATAAGACGCAATTCACATTTTAAGATGAGAGAGATATATTAGTCAAAACCTTGGACATAAGATCACTACAACTCAAACTGTGTCATATTAATCTAATACTTCCTTTCTGTTAGCAATTATTTTCTTTTATAAATATGAGCATTCTACAGAACACTGTTTCCCGATTATGAATGTAGGCTCGTGTTAATGAAATGCAATGTCGTGAATGGCGAGAATCCATTGATAGTAAGACTGAAAATACGATCATTACTTTGACTTTGCAAGATCCTGTCTTGCCCTTTAATCAGCTGTACCTTAGAACTCCCTTTATCACACGACATTTCGTAACAGCTTTAAATAACTTGCGATTGGCAGGTGACACCGGCACAAGGAAGGAATTGACTGCAGGGAATGCATGGACGCAAATGACGGGAACTATTCAAAATCCATCCGTTGGTGCTATTGTACTCAACTTCAGCTAAAATGCTTTTTAACAACTAGATAGGCAATATAGGAAATGAATAGTGATTCAGACGGGGACATTAAAAGGCAGACAGCTTTGGATGACAACGCTGGAACTGGGGTTTATTTCTGTTGCAAAATTCACCACTAACAATACTAAGACTAAAAATAGGTCATCTCAAGACACACATGGACACGTAAAGAGAAATTAACCCCTGACACTTCAGAGTTTGTTCAGCTTTGCCCCAAAGAGAAAAGAATGCTTTGCATACCTGAAGCATTTACTCTGTTTCCCTCTGACCACTGCGGTTGTGGCCAGACAGGAAGTTTTTCTTGGATACTGTCTAGATCCACGGTCTAGAAAAACCTTAATTTCGAAGGTAGGAGCCACTTTTTATTCCATAGTCTTTGCGAGAAGGGGTATCGTCATTATTACTATAATTATTATGTTTTATTTCTTTCTGCATTACCTTTCGTAATCTACTTACTGGTGTAACATGTCTCAGTAACTCTTCAAATGCAAGTTGTTTTCAGAATATAATTCATGTTTTGACTGATAAGTTCTCACTGATTACAATTTGAAACAATTATTTTGTATATTGAAGTTAAAAGTGGATATGCATGCAATTTATATTTGCGCAATACGTGGTTCGATACCGGCAAGCGATGTTCATGTTGCCCCACTTGTATATGAACACCAGTATCAACTATGGCCCAGGGGAGAGGGCTTGGGGGTAGCAATCTCTTAACTTGAATATTGTTGATAATTACCCCTCTGTGATGCAACCCCTTCTAAAGATTGTTGAGAAACCATAAAGCTGCACTTTACGGACGTAAGGACATATATATGTATACAATTATATATATATATAATATATAATATATATATATATATATATAATATATATATATATATATATATATAATATACGTTCTGTGACCTGCCCCAACTTTTCGTATTCCCTTGGGACTTATACCAACCACACACACACACACACACACACTATATATATATATATAATTATATATATATAATATATATATATATTACATACACTATATATATATATATATATATATATATATATATATATATATTATATATATAATATAGAAGCCCCTGTCTATGTATATCTTTAGTTGCTGTGACCAAGTCTCGGTAATAAGACGATAGTGATTATTATCTCAAGCATCTCTATTTTCCTTTGTGGCTGTAACCTTGTTCACACACACATATATATACACACACACATATATATATATATATATATATATATATATATATATATATAATATATATATAGATATATATATATATATATATATATATATATTAGCTATATATATATATATTATATATATATATATATAAACATAATGTCTATACAACGTACTGAAAATGTTCATAAAATACTTTGATATTTTCTTTTAATCAGTGATATATGAATTACGACGTAATGAAATAATTCACAAGCATATGTTCTCTTCATTAATTATGACACTTTTTTTGTTCTTTCTGGGACGGATATAGTACAGATAATAATACCTGCAACATATATATCATTAACGTAACTGTTCATTTACGTAGAGTGAATACCCCTCTTATATTTTGTGTAAAATTATAAGGGATTGCATAGTCCAACAAAGGCACCAAACACCAGATAAGTGCTCGTGACGAGTATTCTTCGTGGAAGTTTCAGATATTTTGGCATATAACCACAAAGGGGACCCACCGTAAAGTCAGTCCAACATACATTCTACAGGCTTAAAGCTCATTTAGTGCTTTGTTGCCTGTCTGGTATGCCAAACATCGTGGATATGCGTTTATCAGCATGCATGTACACTAAGCTATTTTGATTGGCGGTATTTAACACGATTAATTCGGTTGGAAAATGACTACAAATGTTTTGAAGAAAGTGCTAGACATATAGATGTTTTATTCATTTAAAATCCCGCGATATCTTACCATCTGACATCAAACAATATATATAATATATATATATATAATATATATATATATATTATAATATATATATATTATAATAACATAATATATACATATATATATATATATCCATATATATATATATATATCTATATATATATAATATATATATACTATATATATATTATATATATAGATATAATATAATAATCATATATATATATTATTATATATATAATAAATATATATATAAGCGAATACCAAAGGAAAATGATAGTCAGAAATCCAAGCGCCTCGTCTTTACTAAGACATTGTCAAGGAACGCATGAAATACAATTGCAGAAAAAGGTCTCTGGTACACAACAAGATCAAGAATACCAGATGGTTAATTGTCAAAAGGGTAAAAATTAAAGAGATAATCCAGGATTATCGGATATCACATGGTCACAAACCTAAACATAGATTTAACCCTAACAGAAACTACAAAGTATCCGTACTGTTCAAAACATGTAAAAACTGAATATATTAATTTTGTTGCTTATATATTTATCTACAACTTTTTTCATTATGAAGGCATCAAGTTTAGATAAACCAAGACTTAAATTTATAACATTTCCATTATTTGAATTGATGAAACAAGATTCAATGATATTTCTTTTAATTGTGTCATTATATGGAATTAAGGCTCCTGCTTGACTCCAGTTAATAAGATGATCTAAATCTCTCATATGTACGAATAATGCATTCGATATTTGCCCAGTTCTCACAGAACATTGGTGCTGTTTGAGACGTTGTGAAAGAGATTCACCGGTCTCTCTGTAATAGACTTTATCACACTTGACGCCTTCATAATGAAAAAAGTTGTATATAAATATAAGGAACAAAATTAATATATTCAGTTTTTACATGTTTTGGACTGTACGGATACTTTTTTAATTTCGGTTAGGGTTAAATCTATATCTAGGTTTGTGACCGTGTGATATCCGATAATCCTGGATTATCTCTTTAATTTTTACCCTTTTGACAATTAACCATCTAGTATTCTTGACCTTGTTGTGTACCTGAGATCTTTTCTCTGCAATTGTATTTCATGCGTTCCTTGACAATGTCCTAGTAAAGACAAAAGGAATTCTGACTATCATTTTCCTGTGGTATTCGTTATTCTAATGAAGTCACGTGCATCTACTGTGATTTTTTAAGCATACATACACACACACACACACACACACACACACACACGCACACGCGCCGACACACACACACACACACACACACACACACACACACACACACACACACATATATATAATATATATATATATATATATATATATATATATATATATTTATATATAATATTTGTATGAGTAAGAAAATATTTTTATACAATTTTAGAGGTATCTGAAATCTTGCATATTGATGACTGCAAAATTTTACAGGTAGTGCATTTTGTACATCAACATATGCTAAATTATATCCAAGATAGAAGAATGAATTTACATTTTTGAAGTAACGCAGCAAAATCTTACTAAAATGAGCAAGCCTTTAATAACAATTAAGGTCTAGAAATCTTTCCATAAAAATATAAATGTCTATACTCTTTATTAGAAAATACTCTTTCCATTACCATATCCAAAAATAATGCATCTCTCTCACTCCTCCATTTCGCATAAGAAATAAAAGTGAATATACAATATTTCCCATATATGAAATCAGTAGGAGATATTCTTAACACTTATTACAAATAACGCAAGCAAAGATTACAGCACAAAATCTAAAACCGTTTCCAGTGGACGACACCAGGACCAGATTCGTCATATTCTTCTTGGGTGGCCCACAAGTTCTGGAAGGCAGGCATGCAACCAAGGATGAAGCCACCAATCCAAGAGGAGTGCTTCCTCTTAGGGGAAGCGATGATCTTGATCTTGATGGACCAGCATGCATGCAGGAACCGCCAGACTTGACAATATTGGCCAAAGGGTCCTTCCTGATGTCGATGTCACACATGATGGAATTGTGGACAACCTCGTGAACACCAGAAGGCTGGGATAGAGACTCGGGAGCACGGAAACACTAGCTACTCATAGTAATATTTTGGGGCTTATCTAAAGAAGAATAGGCTGCAGCGAAATTCATTTTACTCTCAAGAGCCCAAGGCAATGAAGCAAAGCTTCTCCTTTATGTCACGGACGATCTCACGTTCAGCAGTGGTAGCGAAGTGGGTAGCCCTTCTTCGTCGTAAATCTTACCAAGGTGATCGGTGATATCATGACCTGCCAAGTCCAGACAGAGGATGGCAAGAGGAAGAGCAAAACTTTCTTATAATGGGACACGTGAAAAACACCATCACCGGAATCGCAAACCTCACCTGTGGTACGGCCACAGGTGTAGAGGAAGAGGACAGCCTGGATGCAGACATAAGTGGCAGGTATGATGAAGAACTCGAACATAATCTGAGTAATCTTCTCACGGTTGGACTTGGGATTAAGGGGGCCCTCAGTAAGCATGGTGGGACAAACTATCTAAATTTACTCTCGAACACAGAGAAGTTTTATAAGATTAAAGCAACAGTGATTAAAGTTTTATAGAGGTAATGTAGCATTACCAAGGGACTGTAAAGGAGGGTAAAGTGGATTAATCTTATCGATTCATCATTACCTTTTCTATCTTACGAGAGTATTACCTTCAACTTGATGAGCAAGATGACTCCAAGAATATGGTTAAAAGCCATTTATTGCCCACAAAGCTGTAATTAATTTGTAATATACTAACTGTAATGTTAAAAAAAATTCGGTCACCCACCCTTGCAAAATTTTACAGGCAGTGCATTTTTTACATCAACATATGCTAAATTATAACCAAGCTACTGGAATGAATTTTTATTTCTAAAGCAACATATCATGTTGTAAGGTCGGCTCTCTACAAAAAACATAGCATTCCCTTCCTCTATGATTATTGTATATCCTTTGAATACTTAAGTATAGGGGGTAATTTTTATCGACAAAAGTTTAAGAGTTAGAAAAAAATCACCTCACATTTCTTCACTGTGTTAGATGTCTGATATCACACGAATAAAATATATGGCTTAACAGAGTAACGAAAGTTCTTTCAATTGGAGATAGTACACGCATGTAAATCTAGCCCTGGGGAATACTGCAAACCAGTGACAAACACGCATCGATGCTTACAAACACAAATAAATGAATAAATAAATAAATAAATAAATATATATAAAAGCAAGAAAATTGTTGGCGTTTGTTATGAGTTCCTGTAATTTCTTAAACTGAATTACAACGAAACACTCGCACGCATCCAGTATTTTCTTGGTAGTGACTTCAGCCATATTTTGGAAAAAAACTCATAAAATTCTTACTATTCTATATTGTAACACATCACTGAAACCAACTTTTGGTTAATTACAAATATGAGACTTGATTTTCGTCCTCTAACATTAACAGGTCATTACGTATGGTGAACTATCAGCTAGCGACAATGCTGTACTGGCGATTTTTCAATACTTGTAATGATTAAAAAACTTTATAAAAATTAGAAATCATGCATCTCTGGCGTTAGAAGTAGTATATTCTTGTTGAATAATAAAAACGGAATTTCTGAAAAATATGCTATAGGTTAAATTAATATTTGAGTGCATTTGAATATAAATCACGAGAGCATATCAATCAAACAAAGCTTTATAGTGAAAACTGCTGATGATACACCATCCCCTCACTCTCACTTCGAAAATTTCGAACTCGCTCTCTCTCTCTCTCTCTCTCCCTCTCTCTCTCTCTCTCTCTCTCTCAGTAATGCTCCGGAAGAATGGCACTTCGTGGTGGCACTACACCCCCGCAGTAATTGTTCTCACTGCCAACTAACATGTGAACGACTAGAGGACCTCCGGCCCTTACTCCCTTTTTATACAGGCCTACTCCATATGATTCTTAGGGATGCGAAGTTTAGCCAAAAGCTCTTTAATGCAACGACCTTTCCGGTTCATAAAACACAAGGGACCAAGCTGCCAAGGACACATAACCGATATAGTAAGTTTCTTTAAGTGGTTCATATTTCAAGATGGCAACGGTACTACCATACTCTCAGTACAGGGCAGTCGTTGACTCGACTGTGTATATCTTTGCGTAAGCAACAGACAGTTAGTTTTGACAGTACCTGAAAAATACTTGTGTTGTTTATATCAAATTATTGTTTAAGCAGTCAAAAATGACTTGTTAGAAAAATAAGGAATCGTAAAATGTGATTGAATAAAAAACTTTAAATTTTTTCTCTCAATCTAACCGTTACCGCCTCTTGCTTCTTGACAAACTTTTTCCTATCTCCTTTAAAAGCTTTTTTTTTTTATAACGTAATTCTCTCTCTCTCTCTCTCTCTCGTCTCTCTCTCATCTCCTCTCTCATCCTTCTCTCTCTCTCTCTCTCTCTCTCTCTCGCTTTATAGCACCCCTGTCTCTTTCTCATTATAGAGCTAAAAACCACTCCAAATTTTGATTTGGTTAACTAGGGTATATGGCATGTTATTGCCCGATCTCAAACTGTTACCTCGAAATCCCAAAGAATTCCCTTTGATCACGCTGTGGTCAGAGGGATGGGATGCTCTCTTTCAGATCTCTCAAAATATGTAACAGCTTCCTTTTTATCTTATTTTTCTATACTCAAATCTATTGCTTAAGTTCTCGCTGGAAATTTTCGAGCGTAATCTCAAATTACTAGTATTTATTGTTCTGAATGGTACTGGGACTTATGGACACCCTGTAGAACGGTTTCTATCATAAACGTTAAGCCATATGAATGGTTTCTCCCATTTAGGAGAGGTGCAAGTTTGGGGATTCTAATATCTCATTCTATCCCATTACCCACTGCCGCAACATGCCTTTTGGCCAGTGATATCAGTCTCTCATAAGACTAACGTTCTGGTACTTGTCAAACGATAAATAGTAAATCCCAATTTACTCAAGGATAGTGGCTGCATTATGTCCAATACCAACAGCATTCAGGTAATAGATGTGGTAACTATAGCCAGAAAATTTAAAGTTATATGCAATGCTTATTCTCAAAATATCTTGTTGAAGCCCCGAAGTAAGAGACTGATTTGCTAGCCGGACACTAATGACTTTACTTCCCAAGGCAATGGGTTAGAAGTATTTTGAATAAGGGATTCTACCCCCTTCCAAGACACTGAGCTTAACATATGTCACCAGTATCGCATTTGCGAGTATACAAGCGGTGATAGCCATCCAGAGTCAGTAGGGTCTTCACAAAACTAGAAATTTACGTTCCACGAAACTACACACACATGCACACGCACACACACAAACACACACACACACACACACACACACACACACACACATATATATATATATATATATATATATATATATATATATATATATATATATATATATATACAGAAGTATAGATGAATATTTTGATATGCCTACAGAATCCGTAGTAAACTCATTTCAGGAGATGAGCAGTCATAGTAACTGTCAAAAAAAAAGAAAAAAGGAAAAATGCCTTGGGTTCCAATTGATGCTAGACTTTGATATTTGTTAAATTATCTTTGTATAATTTATTTTTAATTGTCGTTTAAATGGAAACACAGACGCACTAAAACAGTTGTGACATTTTATAATTTGAAGGAACTCTATATTTTTTCATATGATATCGAGGTTAATCGTTACATCTAAAAATAACTAAAAGCTTTCTTTTCACTGAAATAAAATAAAAAATGTTATGCACAACACAAACACACGCACAACATAATATATAGAGATATATATATATATAGATAGTTTATACATATAGACATATATATACACACACACACACACACACACACACATATATATATACTATTTATCAAGGAATATATAAAATAAATATATAATATATATTTTTAAATTTATTTATAAAAAATTAAATTATATATATATATATATATATATATATATATATATATATCTATATATGTATATACTATAATATATTTATATTATATATATATTTATATATATATATAGATATATAATATTAATTTATATATAACTATATATATTATATATATATATTAATTATATATTAATTTATATATATGTATATTTATAATTATATATATTTTAAACAATTTAGGATTATATTGTTGCCCAACAAAAGACAACCCCACACATATATATATATATATATATATATATATATATATATATATATATATATATATGTGTGTGTGTGTGTGTGTGTGTGTGTGTGTTGTGTGCGTGTACTATATCATACTAAACCAAATAAATAAACGAAAGAACATATATTAAATTCAGCAATAGTTATAAATGACGTCATTCATAGGCGGAGTGAGCTTAAAATTTATAACCCTCTTCTGATTTCCTTTTCTGTTTATTTCAAAGCAACAAAAAATATGAGGTAACTTTATAATGCTGGCCGTTGATTTTTACGCATTTTCCCACTAATATATTACGGATTAGGCAATAAATATTAAAAACATTACAAAGAATTTGAGCAATGTACAACGGTAAATAAAACCTAAATAATGGTGTAATCAGTAATGACGACAAAAAGATAACCAACATATTCAAGCTGATTCATCAAATTAGACACAAAATTTTAACACCTTACTGTAGGTGTGTACCACTTACGTAAAGTTAGATCACGTAAGGTGGGAAGAGCTCTACATGCAAAACGGATTTTCTCTTAAAAAATAAGGAACAACTCCCTCAGGTTGTAAGTGCTTGGGAAGTTTTTAGCTAGAAAGTAAGTAGAACCCCAATAGCACTTTGACGAGCCATCAAATAAAACTCAGCTATTTTTAGCATCAACTTGTAAACATTAAATATTACAAATTAGCGTCAACTTTTTCTGCCACTTGGAACATAGTTAATCCAAATTCTTCGTGACATAATGAAAAGCAAATTTATAGCAAACGTATCTTCACTTAAAGTCAAAATCCATACCTTCTTTGTCTCTCTCTGCCTTTTCAGTTAGAATTACTTCAACGAAAAATTCACGATAGAGCCCAGGGTGCAGATTTCTGGTTCAGGTTTTGGGACAACGGAGTTATCAAGGACCAATCCTTCTTACAGGCTAAATAGCACCACAGAAACCTGTCTTCTTAACGCGGCTTAATGGCGTTGGGTGTTAAGGGACACAATGGTGCTAACAAAAACCACTGAACAGGACCTCAGGGAAAAAAAAAATTATAGTCAAAGACGTTCTAAATGGGTAGAGAAAAATCTACATTCACCTTTAATATACTTGCTTCATTTTACACACACACACACACACACACACACACACACACACGCACACACGCACACACGCACACTCACACACACACACACACACACACATATATATATATATATATATATATATATATATATATATATATATATATATATATTATATATACATACACACATACTATACTATACTATTTATGTGTATGTATATGAAAGTGTATTATATTAATCTTTATTAATCAAGGGAAGGTAAGTGTAACGGAATCTGCAATTTTGATTTGTTACACTTTGCGATATAATCTTTAGTTAATCAATCTTGACCCTCCATAGAAAGAAAGCAAGTTTGGAAAAATACATTAGGTAACCCATAACAGATGCTAACAAAAGTGGTTGTCAAAAAAAAGATGGAAAAATTAAGCATAAATGGCAATCATGATACTTTAGTTGAGTATCCCTTGCTTTTTGTTTAAAATTAGCCAATGCTGTCGATGCCCTATGCGACAAAAGTAACCATGTAAAAGTGAAAGAAGTGGTGACTCTCCGTACATTCTGAGGCATAAAAGAATTGGTGGACTATGTCTCCTTTCGGAAAACAAAAAGTTCGAGCAAAACATTAATTGATTTGAAAGACATTTCGTCTCTTAGACGGAACAGGGTCGAATGAACACCGTTGGTGCAAAGAAGTAGGGCAAAAGGCACTTAAGCCCCGTAGAGACCATAGACAAATACCTTTAATTAGGGACTGAAGGAACAGAACGTAAACACACCCCCTTTAAGACCTGGCCTTCTAGTGGGAAAAGAAAATAAAGAAACAAAGGTTTCTACTGTGCATACTGATTATTTCCTTTTACTATTTGTAAATACCAAGATTTAGAGAATGCTTATAATAAAATTACTCAAATTTCCATACATATTTCTTTTTTTTTTTGTAAGCGATACGAAGGTTTCTTTAGAGCTAATTCTCCAAAAGTGAAAAAATATAAATAAATAAACAAAATCACTGACACATTCCCCATCTAACTCTTCAGTCGTGAACCACTAAGCGGAAAACGTTCCCAATATGAGCCTCTTCGTACACTTACAAATAACGCTCATCCGCAACACGTCAAACATCTACAAATAAAAGTCGGATAAAAGGTCTTGCCTCGTTGGGCTTAAGGTTCGCGGGAAGATCTCCAAAAAAAACGGAACAGACTCATGCTATTTACTTAGTCTGTGACTTGCAAGTTTCTTGGCAGCTGGAGAGAGAGAGAGAGAGAGAGAGAGAGAGAGAGAGAGAGAGAGAGAGAGAGAGAGAGAAAGTTGTTTATCCAACAGGAGCTATTGGGATGTGCACCCTGAGAGAGAGAGAGAGAGAGAGAGAGAGAGAGAGAGAGAGAGAGAGAGAGGGTGCCCATTGGTCAGCGATGCTAGTAACTTCCTCTGAACAGGAATTCAAACGGCAAAAACACTCTTAAAAACGAAGAGGCGCATTCTAAACAAAGGTTCGTTATCGATCCTCTCTCTTGTTTACGGAAAAATTCTTTTTGGATTCCAACACTATCCCCCTACTCTTCCCCCCCCCCTCTCTCTTTTTTTTTTATATACACTTCGATTCCCTTCACTCTCGAGGCATGACAGAAAAGCCAGAGGTGGTGTCGCTTCATTTTCTGTGAATATTAATACGCCGTAAATGAGAAATGATTAGGAGACAAGCGTCCTCTGTTTTTAAAAGACCTGCCATCTCTCTCTCTCTCTCTCTCTCTCCTCTCTCTCACCTCTCTCTAAATCTCTCTCTCTCTCTCTCTCTCTCTCTCTCTCTCTCTCTCTCTCTCTCTTTGTCTTATCTTATTATTTAGCTTTCCAGTGGAGTATCAGCTTACGTAGTGCTGAATGTCATTTTTATTTCTGGTGACATTCCTATTAGGAAAGAAAGTATACTGGTGGAATACACAAATACAAACACACACACATATATGCATATGTATAACATAATAATTTATATTAATTGTATGCATGTCACTATGTAAGACCTAGTTTTTGCGTGTGCGCGGACGTATATAGTATAACGATATTACAAAATATGTTAGAATGCTCGATAATTTACGCCTGTGGATATACAGTAAAAAATAAGTAATCTTATTTTATTTGGGGCACAGCTTGCTAAGTCGAGGGCGGGAGAAGGAAATTTCCATGAACGCACAAGTCAACGGGAATGGATCTTGCAACTTTTTTATTTCACATTTCAAGCAAGAGAGAGAGAGAGAGAGAGAGAGAGAGAGAGAGAGAGAGAGAGAGAGAGAGAGAGGAGCAAAAAAAACTAGTTGGAAAAAATTTCAAAAAAGAAAATCAGTGGTGAGCGTAGAAGTATCACTCACATAACTCTACGGACACACCCCATATAATTTCAATATCTCTTGCTTACGTAAAACTGGCGAAATTATTTCACGAGAAAATAGGTTACTAAAGTAAAGCTTAACATTTAACCACCAAATAAAAGAGCCATTTCTGATATAAATTTTTTATAAACTTTAAGATCATAGAAATGATTCTTCGTAAGTCAAACACCGTCCGTAAAAATAAGTCACTGTACAAAAGTAACTGTGCATATAGTAATTCATAAGTAAAAGTGAGTAGATCAAATACTATCCACGAGGTACAACAAATTACCCGATCGAAACGTGAAAAAAGTACGCATGCAGTCACGCAATACAAAGAATTATCTTAAGCATTATGAATTTATCGCCTGCGCTAGAATTTCTTCAAAACATATTCCTTTTAACAGCATTACAAGTGTTCTACCAAGGGTAGGACAGAGCGATCTTTCAAAAAATCTTAAGAGAAAGGTATGAGAGGCATAAAATGTTAAAATAATGGATTTCTGGACACATATTCAAAGGGGAGTAAGGGAAAAATCATTACTCTGCTGTCGTCAATAAAAAGTTTAAAGGAGTTAATGACTCATAATTACAATGCGCACACGACAGATATCAGACAACAATTAGGGGTTTGTCTAAGCATAATCCATACCAAAGAGAAAACTAAATATACAATAAGAATAAACACACGGAAGGAAATCCAGTAACCGTTATTGAAACCAAGCCAGCGTTATATGTGGTCAGTGAAATCCCATACCACGACTGGTGATGTAACTTCTTCCCGTTTTCAATGGAGAGAGAGAGAGAGAGAGAGAGAGAGAGGAGAGAGAGAGAGAGAGAGAGAGAGAGAGGGGGGGGGGGGGTGGTTGGGGGTTAGGAGAATGGGGGCTGGGGAAAGGGAGGAGAAAAGATTTATGCCGGCACCTCATGCCTGTCTTCTGTCGCTTCTCAAGGGAAGGTTGCAACCCAAAGCCAAAGTATTCAGATTCGTGCGTCATTTATCTCCCCTGATTTAACATCTAATCTCCGATCTCTTCACGTGGAGAGAGAGAGAGAGACAGAGAAAGAAGAGAGAGAGAGAGAGAGCGAGAGAGAGAGACGAAGAGAGGAGAGAGAGAGAGAGGAAGAGAAGAGAGGGGGGGGGGGGGGGGGGGGGGCGGTGGGCAGTGGACCAACGCTAACTTTGACCTACTTCTGCCCTGTCTCGATAACTTCTTATGCGTCAACATACTTCTTTTGGTGATATGATAACCGTAGGAAGATTAAGCTTACGATTAACAAGGCTGTTGAGTTCTGACCATATTAATGGCGAATATTAGTAACTTTAATACATCTCATGCATTCCTTGTAATTAAAAAAAAAATCAGACCTGGTTTACGAATCTCTGATTATATTGTAATCATATATGCAAACATTTGTAAATGATAAAAAAATTAACATTCAAGACTGACGAGAAAAAATAACTGTTGAGGTACTGTGTATACGTGTGTGTGTCAGAGAGAGAGAGAGAGGAGAGAGAAGAGAGAGAGAGAGAGAGAGAGAGAATAACAGTTGAGGTATCGTGTGTTGTGTGTGTGTGTGTGTGTGTGTGAGAGAGAGAGAGAGAGAGAGAGAGAGAGAGAGAGAGATAATAACAGTTGAGGTATCGTGTGTGTGTGTGTGAGAGAGAGAGAGAGATAGAGAGAGAGTGCAGCAGCACATCGCTACCGACTTGGTAACAACTGAACTCAAGGCGATGTCACGCGAACAAAAACAGCGCAGGTCGTTGGACATTCTACATCGACATAATTCTAAGTCTTCTCCTATATAAAGATATATGATGGACATGCCTATTATCTATTCAAGTGAAAATTTGAACATCCGGGGGCAAATGAACTGCTAAATTAACGAGTGCACTGTTGGTATTTATGAGTAATTCACATTTACTTACTAACATCCTCTCATACTTTCTAGTGACGTCGGTATTTAATATTACCGTCGCTTATCATCATCATCATCATCAAACTATTATACTCATATGCGAAGAAGATGAATAAAAGAAGAATAGAAATAGGCCCTCTGAGAATTGAAGGGAGATTAACGAATGAAAAAAAAGGAAATTTGCAACATACTGGCAGAACGATATAAGAGAGAATTCCCCCCTAGAATAGATAATGAAGATAATGATATAGAAGTAAGGGATGAAAATAGTGAATATTTAGCTGACATAGATATTAATGAAGCCGATATTGTGCAGGCTATTAATGAAATTAAAAATGGAGCTGCTGCAGGGCCAGATGGAATTCCTGCTATTTTGTTAAAGAAAGTAGTTCATTCTAACGCAAAGCCACTTGCAATATTATTAAGACAAAGTGTAGATACAGGCAAGATATATGATGAGGGCACAATTAGCATATATTACCCCTACTTTCAAAAGTGGATCAAGACTAGAGGCAAGTTAATTATAGGCCTTTGTAGTCTAACATCACATATTATGAAAGTGTATGAAAGGGTAATGAAGAAAAATATTATGAAACATTTAATAAAAAATAATTTGTTTAATAAAGGACAACATGGTTTCGTACCCGGAAAAAGTACACAAACCCAACTGTTAGTCCACCGTGAGAACATATTCAAAAATATGAAAAGCGGAAATGAAACAGATGTGGTTTATTTAGACTTTGCAAAAGCTTTTGATAAAGTAGACCATAATATATTAGCGAAGAAAATTAGAAAACACAATATCGTGGATAAAGTAGGAAAATGGTTAAAAGAATTTTTACACAACAGAAAACAGATAGTTATTGCAAACGACGAGAAATCGGATGAAGCCAAGGTAATATCCGGTGTGCCGCAAGGTACGGTGTTAGCAGCAATACTGTTTGTTATTATGATTGAAGACATAGACAATAATGTTAAAGATTCGGTAGTGAGTAGTTTCGCAGATGACACAAGAATAAGTAGAGAAATTACTTGTGATGAAGATAGGAACGCCTCTACAAAGAGACCTTAACAAAGTATATGATTGGGCAGAGGTAAATAGGATGGTATTTAACTCTGATAAATTTGAATCAATAAATTATGGAGACAGAGAAAGAAAGCTATATGCATATAAGGGACCTAATAATGAGACCATCACAAATAAGGAAGCAGTTAAAGACCTTGGTGTGATGATGAATAGGAACATGTTATGCAATGATCAAATAGCAACTCTGTTGGCAAAATGTAAAGCAAAAATGGGAATGTTGTTACGGCACTTCAAAACAAAAAAGAAAAGCTGAAGCACATGATTATGCCTTTATAAAACATATGTTCGTAGTCCACTTGAATATTGCAATATGATATGGTACCCACACTATCAAAAGGATATTGCACAAATAGAGAGTGTACAAAGGTCCTTTACAGCTAGAATAGAAGAAGTTAAGGACCTAGACTACTGGGAAAGACTACAATTCTTAAAATTATATAGTCTAGAAAGGAGAAGAGAACGCTACATGATAATTCAGGCATGGAAACAGATAGAAGGAATAGCAGAAAATATCATGGAACTAAAAATATCAGAAAGAGCAAGCAGAGGTAGATTAATAGTGCCCAAAACTATACCAGGAAAAATAAGGAAAGCACACAGGACATTAATCCACTACGCACCAGCATCGATAATGCAGCGTCTATTCAATGCGTTGCCAGCTCATCTGAGGAATATATCAGGAGTGAGCGTAGATGTGTTTAAGAATAAGCTCGACAAATATCTAAACTGCATCCCAGACCATCCAAGATTGGAAGATGCAAAATATACCGGAAGATGTACTAGCAACTCTCTGGTAGACATTAGAGGTGCCTCACACTGAGGGACCTGGGGCAACCCGAACAAGATGTAAGGTCTGTAAGGTAAGGTGCCACATCCCCAAGGACTTCGGCAATCATGGCTCGCCATTCATCTCTATTTCCGGTTCTCTGCAGCAACTGAGCTGCAAACATTCTTCCTTCCAGTCATTCTCATCAATCCATCCATTGATTATACTTATTAATAAAAACTATGCATTTGAACTGGTGCTTCTTTCTCTATTTTTCTTTCTTCCTTACTTTCGCTTGCCCCGTTTTCTTTCTTCGTTACTTTCTCTTTTATCTGTAAAAGAACATTTCGTTCGATACCAGAAGCACGAAAAAAATCGGTAAACACACTCTAGAAAAATGCCGCGGATGGAAGGTGGACTTACAGAGATCTGGGGACGGTGAGAAAACTCAGAACATGCAGGCCTCTTGAGTCGTTTGTTTACAAATCAGACTTCAAAGATCAAAGGGTTTGCACTTTAAAATGCAATGCATGAGTCTATAACTACAAAGGGTTGACATTCTCGGTGTGCTAGGAAATACAGTGTAAACTCATTAAATATATTTGGGAGACTAAAATGGTTTTCCTGAATTGAATAGTAATGAAGAGCTCAAAATTGCTCCTAATTAATTCCCATATTAATTATTTATAGAGCATGCAAAATTCACGAAAATGAAAGTGCGGAAGACTGCATATACAAAACGTAAACATGTATGTATGTACGTATATATTTCTATATAATATGTT
>NC_087217.1:16978186-16995686 GCF_015104395.2 Macrobrachium nipponense
GACATCAGGAGACCCTGAACAGTCATGAGGTCCAGCATTTGGCAGAACATTTAAAGAAAAATCCGCAAAATATATTTTCTCTAATCTCTAATGAACAACATCCTTCTCGGAATGCATTACATGGCTTTAGAACACTCGTGAGCTCTCCTGAAAGTGTAGTTCCGAAATAAGCTGGGTCCTCCAGCATCCAAATCCCTATCTTCAATAAAACATTCCCCTTCTATATGATGTACATTGTTTTGTTTGTTTGTTTGTTTGTATGTATTTTTACGTTGCATGGAACCAGTGGTTATTCAGCAATGGGACTAACGGTTTTACGTGACTTCCGAACCACATCGAAAGTGAACTTTCACCAGAAATACACAACTCTAACCGCTCAGTGAAATCGAACTCGCGGCCAGCGAGGTAGCAGGCCAAGACCATACCGATCACGCAACTGAGGCACTATGTGATGTACACTGGCATCGGCGGATATGCAAACACGCATACAAAAGCATAAATTAATTACAGATTATAAAGTCTTTGAAAAACGTAGTTTTGTTATCACTTTAACTTTCACAACAGTATTTAAAAACCTAGTCAACTTACCATAAAACATCACTGGTCTCGAATAGAAAGATGATAGTTTTTAGAATTTCTCCATCATAAATAAGCAAACACTTCAATATTGCGGGTGGATATTCTAGGAAGAGTAATGCATTAAGTGCAGTGCTTCTCTCGCAAGAAAGCTGACTGAAGTCCACTAAATGTAGAGCATGGGAATGCTCAGAGAAATAGGATAATGAATTAACGACTCGAAAACGCGTCAGTAAGAGTGAGTACACTAATTTGAGACCAATTTTCTTACCGATAAAAGAGAACACTACTCGCCCAAGCTTTTGCACAGAAACGGGTCGTTTCTTTGTTTGATCAAAGTTGCGTATTTTCCCAACTGTTTTTCACCAGCCAAAATTTGAAGAAAACAATCAAATTGTGTTATTGTGGGACATCACTGACCTAACTTGTGTTTAGCACTACTGAAGAATATATTACCTCAAGATACTTTATACATACATATCTGTATGCATGCGTGTATAAATATATATATATATATATATATATATATATATATATATATATATATATATATATATATATATATATATATATATATATATATATATATGGATTTCTGACTCATATCGGGATCGAACCCAGATTTGTCTATTGAAAGGAAGGCAAGGGAGCTGCCAACTGAACTGCACAGGTCATAAAAAAAGTGGGAACCTAAGAACCACTGTACTACATAAGGCCACGTGCCTCACATACCTGCGTGTTTTACCCAAATTCCATATTCAGCAGTGACCCAATAGATCAGAAATGATCAACACACTATCATGTGTGTAACAGAAATAGATTTCTGACTCACATCGAGATCGAACATAAGTCTTTCAACTGAAAATGCTTTTGTGACTTTGCCGAATAATTTAAGATGGGAAGCTTGATGAAAAAACAAGACACTTAAGGATAAGGAGAGTTATAAATGCAAAAGCATAAATATTGAACCGCGTGGTATCATATACATTTAAACTTGCTGCACATATCTCTCTCTCAAACATCAGCAACAACCCTCTATAGATAGTGAAAATGGTTTTTGGTGATTATCAGAAGGTTCATATGACGACTACAATTCTTTTACCAGGCATCTTAGCAGGCAACGATAATCTTTCCAGATTCAGGAACAATTTAATTACTATTGTTCATCTATTCTTTAAAAAATCATTTCTAATAATGCAATGGCATTATCCATTTAAAATATTTAACCAGGAAATGAATTTTCATATTGCAAATCATGTTATTTGCAATATAAAAACTCATGTCTTTTAGTGTGCACGATATGTCATGAGCTATTATCCGTATTAGAGCCTCAACCTTACGTCTTACATATCTAATGATTATGAATACCATTGGAATTGCAAATAGAAATTATACATTTCATGGAATTTTTACTAATCTTTGTTACAAATCCTCATTAACTGAGTAACAGTTATAACAAATATAGTACAAAAGACATTTCACAGAAGTAATGATAGCCAGCACTGCAACACTGTAAATAAAAGTAAATTAAAAGCACTTGCGGTGGACAATACCAGGTCCAGACTCATCATATTCCTCCTTGGTGATCCACATGGCCTGGAAGGTGGACAGAGAACCAAGGATGGAACCACCGATCCAGACGGAGTACTTCCTCTCAGGGGGAGCGATGATCTTTACTTTGATAGTTGAAGGAGCGAGACCAGTAATTTCTTTCTGCATCCTGTCGGCAATACCAGCGTACATTGTGCTGCCACCTGACATGACGATGTTGGCCAAAAGGTCCTTCCTGATGTCAATGTCGCACCTCATGATAGACTGGTGGACGACCTCGTGGACACCAGCAGACTCCATACCCAGGAAGGAAGGTTGGAACAGGGTCTCGGGAGCACGGAATCGTTCGTTGCCAATAGTGATGACCTGACCGTCAGGAAGTTCATAAGACTTGTCCACAGTGGAAGAGGCTGCAGCGGTATTCATCTCCGCTTCATAGTCCAAGGCGATGTAGCAGAGCTTCTCCTTGATGTCACGGACGATCTCACGCTCAGCTGTGGTGGTGAAGGAGTAGCCACGCTCAGTCATGATCTTGCCAAGGTAGTTGGTGATATCACGACCAGCCAAGTCCAGACGAAGGATAGCGTGTGGAAGCGCGAAGCCTTCATAAACGGGTACTATGTGGGAGACGCCATCGCCAGAATCACAGACCTGTCCGGTAGTACGACCGGAAGCGTATAGAGACAAAACAGCCTGAATGCAGATGTAAGTCGATGGAACGTTGAAGGATTCGACCATAATCTGGACCATTTTCTCGCGGTTGGCTTTGGGGTTAAGAGGGGCCTCAGTAAGCATAACAGGGCATTCTTCTGGGGCAACGCGGAGTTCATTGAAGAAAGTATGATTCCAGATCTTCTCCATGTCATCCCAGTTGGTGATGATGCCGTGCTCGATGGGGTACTTGAGGGTGAGGATACCTCTCTTGCTCTGGGCCTCGTCGCCTACGTAGGCGTCCTTCTGACCCATACCGACCATCACACCCTGGTGACGGGCGCGACCGACGATGGAGGGGAAGACGCATCGAGGGGCGTCGTCGCCAGCGAAGCCGGCCTTGACCATGCCGGAGCCATTGTCGCAAATAAGAGTCGCCGCATCTTCGTCGTCACACATGACTGCGATTTAGGTATGGAGTCAGCAGGATAACCTGAAACGATTTTGATACATCTGAGGGTAAAACAGATCTTATACTGCTTAACAACATAGTTTCTCACTAAAGTAAAAAAAAAAAGTCGTGATGAGCCGTGTGATATACAAATCAATCAACTGTTATCATATAAGTAACAACGACTTATAATTTGACTGTTTGCATAGCGGTTTCTGATTAACAGTATGATAACAAAATCTTTTCTCGTTATTAATTCTCTCTAAATGTGAGAGGGAAAAAATAAAGCAGAACGAGTTAGCCACATGTTAAAGAGAAAATAGAATTTCAGATTCAGGGTTTCCTTGCTGCCGCATGTTAAACTAATACGTCGTCAATATTTTCCAATTTTGCTCTAGTGATTTTACCAATGACAATTAAACTTTGACTCATTTCCATTTTCTGTTGTTACTGAAATGTAAACGCGTGCACTCAAATATAGAAAATCATATTTATATACTTCTGTATTCAACCGATACAGTAATACCAAGTTAAAAGACTGCATGTGTGCCATTTGTTTGTTGATAATATATTGGTCATTGACCTTAGTTCACGAACTTTTAACTCGTTTAAAATTGCTGGTATCCATTTGGTGAAGTTTTGGCTTTTAAGTTTATTTAGATTCAACTTATATATGATATCCTATGAATGTCTTTTTACTTTACGGAAAATGTGCTCAGTGTAGGGGACTGGTGAGTTGAACACAACTGTCTGGGTAGCGTCAAGGTATTCTGAATGTATTCAAGCAAATCAGAGAGAGATAAGCTACTAACTTATTGTGCTGATCCTTAGGCCAGAGAAACGATAGAGCATCGTACAAAGGAATAAAGGATATTTATATCTCTAAAGGAAATAGCCCAGTGTACAGTGTGGCAAATAGAGACTCAAATCCCGTCGCTCCAGATAATAGATAATGCAACATTACAAGATTTTTTCGCCAAGTGAAATAAAATCAAATAAGAATAAAAAAAATAATATCATATAGCGTGACGAACATGGTACATTGTATGCGCATCTAATAGACATTAACTATTGTTTTTAATAACAATACGACTAAAAGCTAGTATATATCACGAAACACTGCAAGAACGATAACGTGACATAGATGGATTTGAAATTAACATATTTAAACGCAAAAGTCATATGCTACTTTCGCAGAAAACTTTAACGCAGCTTAGCCCTTTAAAAGAAAACATTCGAACTGAATCGAAAGGCGAATCTAGAAAACAAATACAGGCGTGGCTTTCTCGCATTGAATTTTATGTGAGAGATCACTTCCCAAGAACTGCAACATACGCAATATGGCTTGACTTAGATTTGAGACAGTTCTTTTTTTATACGTTCTGCATCGTACACACCGCTAACACTGGCTTCTGACGTTCAAATAAAAATGAACAAACACAAGCACAAACGATAGACAACAGCTCACCTTAAGTAGTGGCACAACTTGAGTGAGCCTTAGGGCAGACTAATTCTCCCCCTTCACTTACCTGGCTTTTATACGTTACCTGTGCCGCACCTATGCAACAGGTGTATTGGAAGCGGACAGTGATATCGGATGTCTCTCAAGAGATTTATACATGTGACCTGACAGTCGACGGGATTAAAGATGCACTTTTACGGCCCGAATTACGAGTCATTCCCCACTTCAAAATAGAAGAAAAATAGACCAAAAAAAGTTTCAAGTACTGACGAAAATCTGCGAGATACGTGATTGAAAGACAAATAAATAAATAAATAAATAAATAAATAAATAAAAAATAAATAAATAAATAAAAAAGTTTCACAGAAAAATTATTTACGGAGACAAAAGAAAAATATTCGCGATGAATGGCTTTCCTTTATTCATCATAGAATACTCACTGTTTTGAGACTCAATCAATCAACACTGTTTTAAAAATATATTATCAGCTATAAATGTGGTATTTTATTCTTGTAATATCGATTAAATGAAAAGCTTATTTTTAGCTTGATTAGGTAAAGACAAACAAATGGTGAAAGATTACCGCTGTTTATACTCAATAAATACTTTAAACCAATAATTAGTAATCACTGAGCCATTGATATTCTATTAAAGAAGTTTAAGCAGACAACTGAACAGAGCCATTGGAAACCCATAAGTAGGCTATTCATAACTGACAGGAAAAGCTTAAAGGACCTGCTTTGGAGAGCAAAATTATTTCACCACATGAAAT
Organism: Macrobrachium nipponense; assembly: GCF_015104395.2. Lineage (NCBI taxonomy): Eukaryota > Metazoa > Arthropoda > Malacostraca > Decapoda > Palaemonidae > Macrobrachium > Macrobrachium nipponense. Next base: position 16,983,650 of record NC_087217.1, read on the forward strand.
CTCTCCATAATGTCAATCTCACAGTGACATTTTCATTAGACAACTTAATTTTGACAATCATCATCATATCCACATTACAACAAACTCTTTCAAGACACTGGACGTAACCTAGATTACGTTAAGCGTCTCTTCTTTTTTTCGAAGGAGATGAGATAGATAAACACCTGCCTTTTCTGATAAAGCATCGATCGACGCCGCTGCCAAAGACGAGGTTACCGTTTTTCGTGCCACCTTTCTTTCCCGAGAGTTTCGCGATCCGCCAAAAGGTGTGGAACTCCGTCACGGGGCTTTTCTTCCCTCGACTCCCAATCTTTTTTCCTGCCAAGAGGAGTCTGCCTCCTTTTCAAGTCTCCGTGGGGGGAGAATTCGAAGCATCTGATGGCCTTCAGCTCCCTTTTCCCCCTTGTCAGTTTAGATTATGACGCAGTTAGCTTTGAGGTTAAGTTTTTCCTTGAAATCAAGATGACAATTTATGTGATGCCTCATTAGAAAATATCAAGATTCAGGGTAACGTTTTTGTCCATAAGTGCATGGTTAAAAAAATTTCTAAATAGATCTAAGGTATAAAATTGTATCTATTTTTGAAGTTTAATCTTGTTAAGCTATTGCATGATTGACGCTATAAATAAATACAACGAATAACTTCCAACTGGTCGGATGGTTATCAATACCTTTCCTTGCATCTCCCCGCTATGGCAGATGGCAAAGTGTTTTAAAGTTAAACTACTTCTAGATAATCACGCATCACTTGGTAAAATGTACAATCTGTTCAGAGACAAACGAATCATTGGAACATACAAAATGTTATACAGAATTACATTTTGTACTATAAGAACAATTTGAATCTTTAATATTTCTTCTCGGAGGATATGAATAGATACCATCTTCTATATATGTGCATTATTTCATCCAATGCATATTATTCCTACAGCTATCATGTTACTAATGCCACTAATACTGCTGCCTCTGCTATCATCATTAACAACTTTATCACAGACAGTATCATTATTATCATTCGCAAGGTCTGTTAATATTGCAGTTATTTAAGTTCGATTATATAATCCATTGATTGTACTTATAAAATTCCATAACGTTGGATTTTCCTGTATCTTTCCTAAACACCTCTTAGAGTTTCTCGACGTCCATGAACCGAAGTTGTTATGTCGCCAGTCTACATCGATCACTCCATTGACCTTAGTTTTTATCGATGTTTACATTACTCTCAAGAATAGTTCAGTAAATCTGGTCATTATAACTGAACCCTTAATCAAGATTACTATTATTTTTATGAGTTAAAAAGTTTGCACCTTGCCCCCTTTACGTATATACCAACTAAAATCTTACAAAAAAAAAAAAAAAAAAAAAAGTTTGGAGCCAGAAACGGCATCCGTTTGTTAATAATTTGCTAAAAACCATTACGAAATGAGCCGTTTAATATAGAAACAGCTGGAGGGGGCTTATAAAAACAGCGACTAGGGATCGAGCCGAGAAGACACCGCGCTTGTGTAATGCCAGCTTAATACAAAACCAAATAACCATTTGTTCGAAACCTTGTAAAATGAATGTTTCTAAAAAAGGCCTGAAATAAGTGAAATGTTCTTGGAGTCTCCTGCCCAAGATATCTGACAACTTCAGAATTTTTCAGATCGTTTATGAAACCGCTATTGATGTCAAATAAATATTTTACCCATTTTCTGTTTACAACTCTCTCTCTCTCTCTCTCTCTCTCTCTCTCTCTCTCTCTCTCTCTCTCTCTCTCTCTCTCTCTCACCATGAAGCCCTGAGTTTGAAATTTATGGAACTCAGGGTATAAAAAAAGCGTAGCATCAGTTGGAAACTCATGAGTGTACGAAAACGATGTTAAAAAAATCCATTATTACTTTGTATCGGTTACGACTGCTCTTGAATAACAATCTGGTCAGACTGGAAAAAATGGTTAAACTTAAATCCCGTTCTTAAAGCCTAATTATGTTTGTCCCCAGTGTTCTAAGACAGAAGCAGGAAGCACTTTTCATGTACACTTATTTGCTCTGACGAATTCATAAGTATTATTATGAGAGGCCGTTCAGAAAATGCCATGGAAAAATTACACCACTTCAAAGTACTGTCTTTTGAAAATACGAAAATTAGCAGAATAAAAACTTGATAATTTTGACCATAAAGAGACAAATTGATCCTACAGTAGGATGTAAACACATATACATTCATACGTACGCATAAAAGCTCACACACACAAATATATATATATATATATATATATATATATATATATATATATATATATATATACACACACACGAATATATATGAGAACACCACAGGAAAATGGCAGACAGAAGGTCAGTACCAAGGGCTTTATCATGTTTATTCTGGGATCTACTGTGATGTTTAAGCATATATATATATATATATATATATATATATATATAATATATATACACATATATATATATATATATATATATATATATATATATAGTACTGGTAATCTTCTTAGGCAAGAAGATATAGTAATTCAGTTGTATTCCACAGGAAAATGAAAAAAGGTATATCTCAGAAAATGCCCAACAGTTTCGTCCTCCAATGGACCTCTTCTTGGAGCGTTTATCCAGAGTTCTCAATCATATAGGTCTAAGTCATTTAGCTCTTCTAGTTTCAAAAGGAGCCCAGCTGCCAATTTCACTTATTATTTTACCCAGGATTGTGCGAAGGACATGTACAAACCATCTCCATTTCCCTCTCATTATCTAATTTAGATTACATGAACTTTCAGTAATTTCACATAAGGTGCCATCTCTATGTCCTGCCATCTGCCTGAACTTATTCTTAAAGCTTTATTCTCTAATCGACTTAATCTTTCACGCATGATTCATGCCTGTATAGCATACATATCACAATACTGATGAGAAAAATATTCATTTGATACTAATTAAGCTCAGCTGTGCATCATAAACACTTTAAGAATATAAAATATAACTATTAATCTTGTTAAAGCTACCACTATTACGATACTAATGGAAAATCAATATGGAAGAAAAACAAATATATTAGATATCTTTATTCTGTTTTGCCCGTGTAAATGATACTATGAATCAGACGGAATACATGTAAATTAATCTAAATTTAAAGTTTCGTTTAGATAATTGAACACTTTATTATTAGATTTACAAAAGAGACAAATATACATCACTGAAACCCTAATACACTTCAAACTTCGTAATGATTTTCTTCTTTTAAGACATTACTAACTGTAGGTCGAAAATAGTGACAAAGTTAAAAAATCCATTTATTTTCTCCTTTTTTTGTGACTAACATTACAGAAACCAAGTTCAACACTGAAGGTCACTTCTAACCCATCAAATAAAAGAGTATCCTAGAAACATTTCCGGTGCACGATGCCGGGACCAGATTCTTCATACTCGTCTTTGGAAATCCACATAGCCTGGAAAGTTGAGAGGGAACCAAGGATAGAACCACCGATCCAGACGGAGTACTTCCTCTCAGGAGGCGCGATGATTTTGACTTTAATTGTGGAGGGAGCAAGAGCAGTGATTTCCTTCTGCATCCTGTCAGCAATACCAGCGTACATGGTCGTACCACCAGATAAGACGATATTCGCCAACAAGTCCTTCCTGATGTCGATGTCACACTTCATTATAGACTGATGGACAGTCTCGTGGATACCAGCAGATTCCATACCCAGGAAGGAAGGCTGGAAGAGTGTCTCCGGGCCACGGAAACGCTCATTGCCGATAGTGATGACCTGGCCATCTGGAAGTTCGTACGATTTATCTACAGTTGACGAAGCGGCGGCAGTATTCATCTCTGCCTCGAAATCCAGTGCTATGTATGCCAGCTTTTCTTTAATATCTCGAACAATCTCGCGCTCAGCAGTAGTAGTGAAAGAATAGCCACGCTCAGTCATGATTTTACCGAGATAGTTGGTTATATCTCGCCCAGCTAAATCCAAACGCAGAATAGCATGAGGGAGCGAGAAACCTTCGTAAACGGGAACAATATGGGAGACTCCATCACCAGAATCGCAGACTTCACCAGTGGTACGGCCAGAGGCGTAGAGGGAGAGGACGGCTTGGATGCAGACGTACATGGCGGGCATGTTGAAGGTTTCGAACATGATCTGAGTCATCTTCTCCCTGTTGGCCTTAGGGTTAAGGGGAGCTTCAGTGAGCATAGTTGGTGATTCTTCAGGAGCAATGCGAAGCTCATTGTAGAAGGTGTGGTTCCAGACCTTCTCCATATCGTCCCAGTTGGTGATGATACCATGCTCGATGGGGTACTTGAGGGTGAGGATACCTCTCTTGCTCTGGGCCTCATCGCCGACATAGGCGTCCTTCTGACCCATACCGACCATCACACCCTGGTGACGGGGACGACCTACGATGGAAGGGAAGACGCATCGAGGGGCGTCATCACCGGCAAAGCCAGCCTTCACCATTCCCGACCCATTGTCGCAAATGAGAGTTGCGGCTTCTTCGTCGTCGCACATGATGAAGGCTTAGATGTATGGAATAGGGGGACCTGTAGAAATAAAAGAAAAAGCTGAAATATAGACATCAGTAATATTCACTACCATACATCATTTAAAATAAAATGTAATCTACAATGGGGGAGAGGAAGTGCGCTATTCCGTATTATAGGTATTACAAAAAAGTTAAAGATTAGATATAAACCTTTCCTTACCAACCAAGAAAGTAACATTCGTAATTATAACGTAACATTATCATGAACTCTCTAACTCTAAATTTTATTCGCTTATGCATGGTAATAAAATGATGCTGTTAGACATACTACTAAAAATGCCTACACAGTATATCATACATGTAATTTCATGTAAAACCAATTCATAATATGCTGGAAGTAACAAACCGGAATAAAAAAATTGCAAGTTACTGTGTCTAAAAATCTGATTTGTTGAAAAACTTCAGGACACTCAAATATAAGAGATTATTTAGAAATGGATAACTTTTAATAGTGTAGCTTGTTAAGCTATATTCATTTTTTCAAATAATAATTTTGAATTTATCTAGGGACATTTTTGAGTATAGACGACTACTACTAGTTCTGTCACTTTAGAATTAAGTTTTACTTTCGATAACTAATTTATCTTCATCGGGAAGTGGTTTAGTGTAGGTCCACTTTGTCTTGAGCTAAGGTAGGAGATCTATTCAGTGTCACTGATGCAAAAGAACACTCATTTTTTCCCAACAATTTTTGAAGTTTCTCGTTAAAAAGTGGGAGTAAAGAGATTATGGACCACAGACATTTGGTTTTAAAGCAATAATAGGTAACTGTTAATAGCATTAGAAAGACAATGATAAACCTGGCGAAATTTAACTGCATAAATGCTGATCTTCCAGATGATTAGAACGTTTTTCATTTCAAGAATGATTATAAATTCAAGGTGGTTTTCTTTGGACTCTCCACCTTTCATGAACCTGATGCTTTAAAAGAAGTTCTGAATCGCCTCTGTAAAATTAGGGGTTAATCGTGCCTCCCACAAACATTCCCTTTAACGCACAAGACTCCTTGAACAGCTTAAAAACAAGCAAGCCTCCTTTTCGCGCACTTAGTATACAGTCAATGTTGTGGACACTTGCCTACCTGATTCCTATTGTTCTTGGATATCTTGCCCCTTTTACTACTTGAGTCACATGCTCTCTTTCTACCAGCAAGGGGTCTTACTCCTACAGCATCTAGTAAGTGAAATTGAAACCTACGAAACAGCAACAAGAACAGTTCTGTGAATTTCAGCATTAGTGACCAAAGATTTTTATTTCTTTAGATAAACAAATTTCATTCTTGAGTATTTTTCAAAGTTACATAAACCATGAACTGCTCTATTAAGAATTAGAATCGAAAATTGATCTATAAATAATTCTTTCTTAGCAATATATTAAGAAAGCACTGCAATAAAGCAATCATACCTCAGATATAACTTCGATGCTTAGCAAGTCAACGATAAATAAAAAAATATCTCTACGTCCTAAATAATAAACACCAAGGAATAAAATGGAAGCACTGGATAGTCGGGACGCAGTTTAGACGACCAAAAGAATGACAGAACACCAACGGAACACCTGGAACTTACCTTGGTGGGTGTGACCGTCGAGTGAGTCAATGGAGGACTAATCGTGTCCATACGAAACCTGCCTTTTTATACGACTTACCTGGGCCATACCGAGCGAAGCAGGTGAAGTGCCACTAAGGTAGAGACGAAGATCGGATAACTCTTCGAAGATTTATGCCGACAATACTCTTGTCAGTTAGCCAGCGCTGAAAAGACTGCCGTAGCTTTTATGGGATTCGTTGATTGTTTTGTTGTCGCGATCTACTTCACACTGTCGCTTTTCGCTTCATTTCGGGGGTTGAACGGACCATGGACACATTATTACCTGGGCTCTTTGTATGAGTCACAGGGATGCAAGAAGATTCGTTTTATGTGTAGAATGTTGTGATATCTTGTTCCTACCCTCTCAAAATAAGAGCAACAAGAGATTACAAGTGATGTTAGATAACAGCAACAAGAAATTACAAGTGATGCTAGATAACAGCAACAAGAGATTACAAGCGATGTTAGATAACAACAAGAGATTAAAAGTGATGTTAGATAACAGCAACAAGAGATTACTACAAGTGATGTTAGATAACAGCAACAGGAAGGATAACAACTGCAATTAACATTGTTCCTGGCAACGAAAAAGCAATAACAATAACAATCACTACTGCTGTTGCGCACAACTTAAAAACAAAATTTACATTTCGCAAAGGCCAGCTCTATATATATATATATATATATATATATATATATATATATATATATATGCATATGATATATAAATAAATATGCTTATTATATATATATTATATATATATATATATATATTATATATATATATATATAAATTTATATCACTCATACAGCTTTTTCCATCTAAAGGGTCGCTCCAGAAGAGGTTAACTTTTCACCTAATTATATATATATATTATATATATAATATATCATATATATATATATATATATTAATTTATATTGTAATAAATATTTTATTTATATCACTCATACAGCTTTTTTTTTCATCTAAAACTAAAGGGGTCCTCCCAGAAGAGGTTAACTTTTCACCTAATTCGTTGTTTTGGAAAACTTAAGAACCTATAGATTATGTAGGAAACGCACTTTTACTCCGAACGGAGTTACATATGTGTACGAATGTAAATGATATACATATGTTTCATATAAACGCAATAACAGACTTCTCATTATATACAGACAAATGAAAATTAGGGGGAAATAATGAGTTTCAAAAAGTAAACTTTTTATTACAGTTCCGTTAATTTCATAGAATAAATTCAATCCTATCACATTTACGCACCAGGATGTCGATCTTTGCCATATGTGACAAAAAGTTAACTATATCTTAGTTTAACCAGACCACTGAGCTGATTAACAGCTCTCCTAGGCCTGGCCCGAAGGATTAGATATTTTTAAGTGGCTAGGAACCGATAGGTCACCTAGCAACGGGACCTGCAGCTTCTATCACCAGAAATAAATTCCTCTGGTTCCGCGTTGGGCGAGCCGAGGATCGAACTTCGGACCACCGGATTGGTAACCGAGTGCCAAAACCACTCGTCCAACGAGGAGCTGCCATACGTGACAAATTACAACTTACCATTCACCAGCCAGTAATAAACTTGTTTAGAGTTCTGAACCTTTTGCATAATTCCGATATGTGTGTTTACATAAAGTAGTATGAATGGTGTTGCCGTTATTAACTGTTAGTAATATGGTAAATTTAGAAAGAACGTTCAAGGGAAATAGAATTATGCGCAGGAGACCGGGCATAATTAGTACGTATTGTTCACTAATAACCGTTCTAAAATGGCCATGATCAATGACTCTTGACGATAGCTTGGGCAAAGGAACTTACAAAAAAAAAATAAATAAATAAATAAATAAATAAAAATCTTACAAATATGAGAAATTATGGTGGAAGGACGTATAAATGGAATATAAAAGGAATATAATAAATCAGCTTCCACCACAAAAAAAAAAGGACGTTTATGTATGATACAGCGATTTAAGACAACTAGCGTCTCAAGATCAACCATCATTGTCAAACTGAAATTCTCTCTCAGACTTCTGTGATACCCATAAACATCACTCCTTTAAAAGATCGAGCTTTAATTTTTTGTTGCTGCTTATCCTTACTTTCACTTTCGTCAATTAGATCAATTTCTCTTACGGCGATTACAAAATATCCATTTTGAGTGGATTCTCTCTCTCTCTCTCTCTCTCTCTCTCTCTCTCTCTCTCTCTCTCTCTCTCTCTCACAGTATGAACATGTATTTTTCCCGTATTGGAAGCTAGTTCTCCTCTACGTACAATTCAAGAGTTTACTTTCTCTCTCTCTCTCTCTCTCTCTCTCTCTCTCTCTCTCGATGATAGTGTACTCGGCTGGCTGTTGGATTGGCCTTGCTATTAAACGAAACATCTAAACTTAGGTGGCAATAATGTTGTGAAATTCCAGGACAATAATACCTGTTTTATTTCTTCCATCATCGTCTATGAAGTCTCTATTTACGAATATATCTAATGCTTAAAGTTATTAGTGAAATTATCTTGATACGCTTAACATTCCTTTCTTATGCTCGAACATCGTCTCTCAAATACATTCAGAACATCCCTTCTTTCTTAACATTAAATAGAGATTTTCGTTTTTCTTTTTTTATAGTGAACGATTCTTCAGAAGGTTCTAATATTATCATTCTTGCTACCTTGCTTGGGATAATGAAGGAGGTCGATTGGCACGAGGAGGGAAGGAAAAGAGGGATATCATATCTTGAAAAAGGTAGAGAGATTAATGGAAACTAAATTCCTCTTTCTTGTGACGTTTTCATATTACGTTGCTTGATAGGCATTAATCACTTGATAAAGTGAGATGCCACCCGTTTTCTTTTGGATATTTTCATCCCAAAGTAATCACTTGGATTGGAAGATTCGAGCGATATAATATTAAAAAATGCATCAATCAGTATGGTTGTGAGACTATTCTGATAAAAGCCTTACTCGCAAGTCTTTTTTTATTTGTTTTTTGTTTTTGTTTTTGTAAGTGAGATGGACAAGAACTAATCTACAAATCCAAGTCCAAAGCCCCGTAGTTCTCGTACCAGAGTCAATTCTACCAGCGAAAGCCTCAGAATGTTGTCCCTCGGATTCCTGTTCTATTTCTGAACAAGCATTTCACCGAACAGACAATTGGCAGTTCTAATAATGTCACACCACTCACGACAATATTTATACCAAATACTGAACATTAATTTGAGGGACAAAGATTCAGAGGACGTCACAACAACAACAACAGTTGTACAAAACTGCATAAATGAGCAGCCTACACCTGATGCTGCAGGTGCTCTTTTTGTTGTTCAAGGAAACTCCGCCAAGAATGACGCTTACACAATATACTGCATCTGACGGAGACACGTTATCTGACATCTATTGTAAGACGCGGAAAAGTTGCATGTCTTAAACTATAATTATTGTGTATGTGCCTGGTAGGCTGATTTGTAGAGTGGGAGTGGGGGACGAAAAGAAAAGTAGCAAAACAATGAAACAAGTACAAGACAAAGGGGAATCATGCGAAACAGCAACGAAACTATTGGTAAAAAAAATATTTTTCTGGCATAACAATGTTTGTGTTTACTTTGGAAATTTTACCACACACACACACAATAACTAATGTTTAAGACATGGATCATCGGTATTTTATAACGCAGCGACATGATCACTTATAAATTAGCAAAATCTTTGATCCACTTACTTATGAGATTTTCACAAAAAGAAGAAACGTTATCCAAGGGAATTTTGTTTTTGTTGTTCTTTACATTTGGTCTTTTTTTATGTGAGACCCCACTACCCAGATCTTTCACTGTCATATTCTACATATTTCGTACAATACTGAAAATCTCATTAAATTTCGGCCTATGTTTTTTTTTACCTACTATCAATACCTAGAAGATAGAGGATCAACGTAAGGTTACTAAAATTTTCCGTATGGGAAAACTTCGTTGTCATGGTTTCTTATATGGACAAGGCTACTTGCATGTTTAGGATATTTCAAAAGATACTGAATAGAAACTGTTTTTATTCTTCACTAACAAGTAACAAGAACATTAATCATATATGATATTGGAATACATTGTTATACCTGCATTGACCATTTACCTGATTTTACAGAAAGACCTCTGTGAAAAATCTAAGTTACACTTTCCCCCAAATCAAAAGCATTTCCGATGGACAATGCCAGGTCCCGACTCCTCATACTCTTCCTTGGCAATCCACATTGCCTGGAAGGTTGACAAAGAACCCAGGATAGAACCGCCAATCCAGACAGAGTACTTGCGCTCGGGAGGCGCAATTATCTTAACTTTGATGGTAGAAGGAGCTAAGGAGGTAATTTCTTTCTGCATCCTGTCAGCAATTCCAGCATACATTGTGCTACCACCAGATAAGACGATATTGGCCAACAGGTCCTTTCTGATGTCGATGTCACACCGCATGATTGACTGATGGACGACCTCGTGGATACCAGCAGACTCCATGCCCAGGAAAGAGGGCTGGAAGAGGGTTTCAGGTGCACGGAAGCGCTCGTTACCAATAGTGATGACCTGGCCATCAGGGAGCTCATAGGACTTGTCCACCGTGGAAGAGGCTGCAGCGGTGTTCATCTCCGCTTCAAAGTCCAGAGCGATATAACAGAGCTTTTCCTTCACGTCACGGACGATCTCTCGTTCTGCAGTTGTGGTGAAGGAATAACCGCGCTCTGTCATGATCTTGCCAAGATAGTTGGTGATGTCACGTCCAGCCAAGTCCAGACGGAGGATGGCATGGGGAAGAGCAAATCCCTCGTATACAGGTACAATGTGAGAAACGCCGTCCCCTGAGTCGCAGACCTGGCCAGTAGTGCGACCGGATGCGTACAAAGAAAGGACGGCCTGGATACAAATGTAAGTTGCTGGCATGTTGAAGGATTCGAACATGATCTGGATCATCTTCTCACGATTAGCCTTTGGATTAAGTGGAGCCTCGGTGAGCATGGTAGGGCACTCCTCGGGTGCAACACGGAGCTCATTGTAGAAGGTGTGGTACCAAATCTTTTCCATGTCGTCCCAGTTGGTAATGATGCCATGCTCGATGGGGTACTTAAGGGTGAGGATACCTCTCTTGCTCTGAGCTTCATCACCAACGTAGGCGTCCTTCTGACCCATACCGACCATCACACCCTGGTGACGGGCGCGGCCAACGATGGAGGGGAAGACAGCTCGAGGAGCGTCATCACCGGCAAAGCCAGCTTTAACCATGCCAGAACCATTGTCGCAGATAAGGGTCGCTGATTCATCGTCGTCACACATGGTGGAGGTCCGGATTAGGTCTCAGCGGACACCTGGAATGAGAGTATTGCAAAATTTATAATTCCTAACCCCTCATTTATTTAGGTCCTGTGATTAAGTGTAAATACTAGAAAAACTGCATCTACTATGTCCTCTAAAAAGAGATATCGGAGGATTAAAGTAACATAGTCTTTATAATATGTTCTAGTCATGGCGATGAATGTTAAGCAAGAATTTTTAAATTCATTAAGCAGCATTGAGAGCAGAGCAGTAATTCAGTCAAAGCTCGTTGGTGACAATGCTCAAATCCAATGCATTATGTTATAACTAGGATTACAAATACTCAGTGCTTTTGACTAAATAATCTATGCTACTCGAAGTGAAAAACAAATGAGAGAGCGGGGAGAAATAGTGGTCATAGGGGATTGTATATAGGAACTATAGTCTCTGTACGAAGATTACGTGTTAGAAAGCAATAAAAGCTGTGAGTAAAATAAAAGATTTACTTTCAAGGAATTAATCTTTCATATCGTGTCACTATTTCACCATTTTGTCCTCTACAGCGTCGAATGGCCCGTAAATTTCATTCATCCTGCCTTCATCCAGAAAGAAGTTAATTCAGTCTGCAAAC
>NC_087217.1:17000686-17020686 GCF_015104395.2 Macrobrachium nipponense
TGTGCGAGAGATGAAATTAATATCAGATCATAAAAATAAGGACAAATAAAAATAAAGAAAGAATTTCGTATAATTTACATAAAATATAACTCTCATACAATTTTAAATTTACAGTTAAGGTTGACTAAAAACAATAAATTTACATTTTATCAAGCGACACTAGAAGAAATTTACCATAAAGTGTAACTGAACAACAACACAAATGATACATTTTTAATAAAAATGCAAACATACCGACAACATTTCCAGTATGCATACATAACTCAACTTGTATATATATATATATATATATATATATAGATTATTTATATGTATATAATATATATATATATATACATACACATATATATATCTATATATATACATATATGTGTATACATACATACACACACACACACACACTCACACACACACACACACACACTATATATATATATATATATATATATATATATATATATATATATATATATATGCTATATTTATAGTCATAAATATACCTAATACAGCTACATATAATACAGAATATTGTATCATATAAGGTGTGTTATTTATATATTACTATGGAGAAACATTTAGTATCTGTATATGTTCTCATATCGCCTATAATTAAAAACTATATGGGATATCTGTAGTATTGATATACTATATACATATAGCATATTATAGTAGTTATACTTATATAGTTATATTAATATTATTAAACATTAGATCACTATGTCCATTGAACGAAACTGTAAAAATAAATAATTAGCCTTGTATGGTGGAAACTCACATACACCACACCATAGTCCTGGCAATAATTTGCATGTTACCTTTGAGTTATTAAACAACTGGTCAGGCCTCCAGATAATAATGTAGTCATATGAATATCATAACTTATTTTCAAGTATTTAAAACTACTTTTATTATGAAGGATATTTAAAAAAAATTTTGGCCTTTCTTGTAATAAGAGAAATATTTAATGGCGGCATTTTTTTACGATGAGAATGATCGTGATATTTTTCCCTCACAAACAAAGTGTCATGACCTCAAGGTTTTGCAAAAGAATTTATTATGTCTTTATTATCTAATTTACAAGTTTCGTCAACAAGATTTTAGCGCAGTCAGCTTACTGACTCTGCCACGATGTCATGTCTAAGCTTAAATGAAAAAAATTTAAGTGTAGGATCAAGGGTCATCTTTGATATATAAAAAAGTGGAAGGTTCAAGGTATCGTCAACATTCCGGCATTTCAAAAATTACAAAAATCTTCAGCAGACTTTGGATGTGTTGTGGAGACGGAAGTGGGTCACAATGAGACTACTGACAACAGAGTAAGTTTAATGTGAAATAATTATTCTTTTATCACAATGAAAAAAATGGAATAATTCATTCAAAATTATCCTCCTCTAAATAACCATTTCAGCTCCCTTCTGGTTACAGAGAACAATCTTTCAATATTTCAATTATACAATTTGTCTTTATTCGTACATGTTATGATTATCTCATATCTTTGGACCTGCCACTGAAAAAAAAGAATTCTATGTGAAGCACCCAAATCCCTTATGCTTTTAATTCTATTTTCTTTGTGTGAACGCCTGTAATTGTCCTTTTATTTTATCTCACTATAATTATACATTACGATGAGGTTCGTGTCTTATGGAATAACAAGGAACATACTGTACAGGAGTTGGTTGAGGAGTTTCACTGAGCTCACAGTTAATCAAGTTAATTATACCTTAGTTGAACCAGACCACAGAGCTGATTAACAGCTCTCCTAAGGCTGGCCCGAAGGATTTTTTAATTTACGTGGCTAAGAATCAATTGGTTATGTAGCAACGGGACCTACAGCTTCTTGTGGAATCCGAACCACATTATATCGAGAAATCAATTTCTAATCACCAGAAACAATTTCCTCTGATTCTACGTTGGCATGGCAGGGAATCGAACTCGGGACTACCGAATCGGTAGGCGAGCACGTAAACCACTCGTCCAAAGTATCGCAACAACTGTGGTCATCGATGCAAGACATTCATTGCCTGCAAATGTCATCTACTTTTGTTGAAAGGAAAAAAATCTTACTGAAGTTTCTCTTACATTATTAACATTCTACCATCAACACACCTGACCCTTAGAGCCTTAAATCAGAAAACCAAACCTAGTGTACATTTAACATTAACAATCAAATAAATGAATTATAAGCATCTTTGCCATGTTTAGAAATACCACGTAATTTTAAAACACCTCCAAGCACATTGGAGAGAAGTTATTCGCACTTAATTCTACAACCTTTTCAAGAACCTTGGAGGAAAAGGTTGTTATCTATCTCATCCCGGAATTCCAAAAGGAAATTACTGCGCACGGAAGTCCATAAGACTGGATACCAAACCATCAGATGCCATCTGTTGAAAGTTTCATATTTTCTAATTACTATCAGTGTTTATGTGACAAAGGAACTTCATTCCCTGCGTATATTTGATAATTATGCCACCTATGAAGAGCCTCTAAATTCGCTAATACATGCCATTCTAATACACATAAAGCCTGACTTTCGTGGATGCAAAAGGTTTGTTACAGTAAGGTCTTGGGCAAAGTGGCATTCAGGTTTTGGTTCAAACGGACGTTGTGACAAGTGGTGGTGTTGACAAGAACATCTGTCGTAGACTGATTATACTGAATTCCTAAACTATTAAACTTAGGAACCTGAGAGTCAGTTAAGTATGAAATGCCTTTGCAGTGCAATCTCAAAAGTCCACTGACCCTAAACTTCAAATAAATCCTCATTTACATGTGCAACATCAGTAATAAGAAAATTTCCAAAATTAATAGGCATTACTAGCTGACAACCTAACAACTAATGAATTGGTCTTCATTATCCATAAACTGCTTTATTTTGATAAATAAATATTAAAAGAAATCTACTGGGAATTTGCACACTTGATATACCAAGTATTAATGTTGCAAAAGCAGAGAATATTTTTGCTTTTGCAATTTCTATTGAAGTGTATGGCATTATTCGCCGACACTATCTTCTTATCAAGACTGAATCAGTCTGTACTCTTCCTTTTTTTTCTGGCAAGCATCTCAATAATAAGGAAAAACGATTCAAAATACTTCCCATTTATATTTTCTTATTATAGTCAATGGACTGTTTCCTCACTTCTGTATGTCAATCCAGTCCTGATGACTCCGCAGAGGGGGCGGGCGGGGGCCGCGGGGGTGGGGGGGGGACGGGGAAACTGACCGTTTGCTACAAAAAGACAAAATACATGAGCAGAATTTGGGATAATTTTTCCTTATGACAGAGAAGCATGCCAGCTGAGAAAAAGAAGTAGAGATACATTCAAAGTCTTGATAAAGAGATAATATCTGCGAACAATGTCATTCACTTACATATAAGGTGCATTATATATATACTATATCACTATATATAATATTATATATATATATATATATATTATAGATACATATATGTATGTATAACTGAATCACGAAAATTTGGAACATAATGAATATATGAATAAAGGCAAAAGCCACCAAGGAAAGTGAAACAATGGCGTACTGCTGCAAGACCTTTCGACTTTCGTCCTTTACTAAGCAGACGAGAGTCGAAAGGCCTTGCAGCATACTCCAGCGTTTCACTTCCCTTCGTGGCTTTTGCCTTTATATATATATATATATATATATATATATATATATATAGTAAATGTATATGTATATGTATATATATATATGTGTGTATAATATATACATATATATATATATATATATATATATATATATATATATACTACAAATCTCGTGCAGTAAAATCTAAAATAGAAAGAGGATTGAGATTAAAGGGATCAACGTTTAAAAATAATCGAATTAAAGCACAACTAAATTCTCAGGCACTGTGTAAGACTAAGGTATCGAGTAATTGAAGTAATTAGACTTTTTTTTTATTGTTCCTGATGCGATTAGATAGCGGAGTTGCACAAATACAAGGTGCTTGTTTGAACATACAAATTAGATTAAAGAGAGATAGCCTGTATATCTCAAGATATAAATAGAATATAATGTAATACATATATATATATATATATATATATATATATATATATATATATATATATATATATATATATATATATATGTATTAAAAATCTGAAGGGACTCTTTTGACTTAAAATCGTGGGTTAGGTACCAGGTAGTCAGATGATTGTGGTGATTGCAAACTACTGTCACAAGAATCAAAATGTTACATAAATAATAAAAAGGTCAAATTTCCGCGAGGTGAAGATATAAGATTTAGAACACGAGAGAGAGAGAGAGAGAGAGAGAGAGAGAGAGAGAGAGAGAGAGAGAGAGAGATTAAAATTTCATGGAAGTGAAATTCAAAAAGACGCAGGTGCCGCTTTCAGATTTACTTAAAATTTGTCGTGATCCAGTTCACACAAAACTGGTAAATTCGTAGAATCTCATGCCTAATCATTCACTCCCTGCATGGCCAGTAACCTTTACACCACTGATATCTGATTCCTGAATTTACGGTGCAATAATTTTTGGGCAGTTCAGGACCATTTTGATAAGTGACCATCGATGAATGTCAAACTTCGTAACCAAGGATCTGAACAGTATCACCAGCAACAACTATGGATGATAAATGTTTAAGAAAGCAAAATCCTACTACCTTCGACTTTTCAATAGTCTCTCATCTTACTATTTTGATAACTTATTTGAAGCAGATATCACTCGTTGACGAATCTGAAGGATGATTAATGGCAACGCTAACACATTACTGCGATTTTCAATTGTGCAAAGAAAGGAATTTCAGTGGTTTCTCTTAAGACATATTCTCGCCCTCTTTATAAACATTCCACCAGGTATGGTGTACTTTTATAAAATTTATTAAACAACATCCCGGTTGTCTTCGTATACACTTTTCATTGGTTGCAACACCATTCTTTAAGGAATATCAAACGCGGCTTCGTTGTCATCGTACAGTTTCCAAAAGTTACACTCAAATTCGTTATTGCATATGAAAATTGACCTCTTATCCCCT
Source organism: Macrobrachium nipponense (assembly GCF_015104395.2). Taxonomy (NCBI): domain Eukaryota; kingdom Metazoa; phylum Arthropoda; class Malacostraca; order Decapoda; family Palaemonidae; genus Macrobrachium; species Macrobrachium nipponense. Next base: position 17,005,713 of record NC_087217.1, read on the forward strand.
ATTAAATATAAAAAGTATCGGAGGTAGTTCACAATTCCCTAAAGAAGGAGGAACTTTATGTCATGTGATCTGAATGATTCGCAAATATTTCAGCTTTTATAACTGGTATTGGCAGACCGTTAAAAAACAATCCTTTCTTTGATTCTAATGATAATTTTAGGTTTACCATTTTACCTCAATCAGTCGTAACAGATGATGCGTCAATACTGGTAACTTTAAGATAAAGTGCTCTTTAACCCTAAATAGTTTGATGCTCCTAATATACACTTGGGCATAATAAAAAAATGAATCTTTACAAAAATTACAACCGTGAAGAGAACGATTACGCAATTAAGAACCATGAATATAGCATTAATATTCATAATAATAAAGAATACTTGTCTAATTGATGCAAATATTATTATTTAGCTCTTAAATGTAGTTATCTAAAGTTGGATTACTGCGTCCGTTATTCGGTTAATCATACAAGAAATTCTTGTATTTTTGGTAAATTTACTTCATCCACCTGATTTTTTATTTATCTGATATAGTCCTAAAGTTTTTATCAGATCGTAATTTACTGAAGGGCTTTTATTGAAGTCCAAATAATCACTATGTCAAAAACATTAAACAATCAAACCGTTCTTACATATTCACATCTGCACTTCATAAAAGTAATGTTTTATAGATAAGATTGAAATTTCCTTGACCAAAACTAAATAAGTTAATTAACCCATGAGTTAAAAAACGAAGTAACAAAAATAAAAAGGATACTTAATCCCTGGCAGGACAATGCGATAGCCAGTTTAATGAAAACCATTTGAACTATCTGGGTACTCACGGGAAGAAGAATAACAATTCAAGGTTTTAAATTAGCACTGTTTTTATAAGATAAAGTTGGGTCTGTACCAGCACAGGCTTTTACTTCTTCGATATGCCTGTAACCTAATGGAAGCAAAAAGAAAGAAAAAAAAAACAGGAAAAGGTATCATATATAATTAAGTCTTACAATTGTCCATAGCTCCTTCAATGATGGTAATAATGACAGCAAGTTTATATTAGGTTCCCGATAGGTAAACCCTGTTTTGTACTTTGGAGAGAGGAGTTCACTTCTTCCATAACAAATACAGTAAAATATACTGGCTTTTTATTTTGGTCTTCCAGTACTGAACAATATATCAAAACACTAGCAAATATCACACTGAAGACTCTATATAAAACACACACACACACACACACACACACACACATATATATATATATATATATATATATATATATATATATATATATATATATATATATATATATATATAATAACCTAAAGCAACAAGAAATGTTTATAGGGAAACGACAGAGCACTAAGTACTTTCGTGTACTTTGCACATCTACGTGCCACAACGGTGTGGAAATACACGACAGTGCTTGGCGCTCTGTCATCTACTTTTAAACATTTCCTCTGGCTTTTGCTAATAAATAAATGGCGTTTACATACACACACACACACACACACACACACACACACGCATATATATATATACATACATACATATCATATATATATATATATATATATATATATATATATATATATATAGATACATACATACACATATGTATGAAAATTCAGATTTAAAAAAAGGGGGTAAGAACTAGACAATGAATGGAAGGAGATTTGGCAAGTAGACTGCGTTGTTGTTCGCGCCTAATATTTTACAGCCTTCTTGTTATATATAAACGTTGACGCCATAGATAATTACTTTACCTTGATTGTAATGGAAGCACATCAGATAAACGTTTGCAACAGAATTATTACTTGGATGATCAACAACGTTTATTTGTGAAATTTATTGTACCATGAAATTTCCATCAGATATCATCTACCTTATACGCTTTTCCTTTTCCATCACAATTTTGTTACTCTCAAATAGTTCGGCGTTTTTCATGTTTTTTTTTTTCATTGTAAACGCACCCAACTATGCATTCGCTTACTGGGGATACATGGACGATTTAATTCTTTTACTTTTATTACTTTTTGGTAAATGCGCAAATAAATGCCGGAGGAAATTCAGGAAGGTTATTTTTCACTACAATCAGCAATTAAACTGCCTTAGTTTATAGATCTCGGGAATTATCCAGTAACCCGGATTGGCTCGATTTCGCATTCTCCAACAGTATACAATTAGGCATCTATAAAAGAGGCGGTGATTTCAGGCATCCGACTAGTCGTCCTACAGACTCAAGGAGGAGCGGGTGAGTGCTCTTCACAACTGGCATTCTCCAGTGACAGAAATAACAAGTGCCTTTAAAATATTCTCGACTGATAAGACCAGTGCTTTTGAAGTCGTTCTAGACAGATGAGCCATCCTTCGGCATCCTTCGGCATCAATCCATAGGTTACACTTAATTGGAACGATGCTTTTTAAATTTTCCTCAAAAGATAAGTCGCTTTAAGAAAATTTCCCTCTCTCTCCAGGACTCATAGATGACCATCATACTTAACAGTGCTTTTAAAACCTTCAACAGAAAATACTTTATCCTTAAGTCGAGCAGTGCTTTATAAACATTGATCAACGGAAATGTTATCATTCTTAAGCTTTCTTCAAGAATTCTTGCATTATATTCAAAAGAAAAATAGTTTAGAAATTATATTACGCTAAACCTCTTGAATAATTATCCGTACATTATATTTAATCATGAACCACAACACTCCACCTATCTCTATACACTGTACTGATATCAACGCCGTAACAGAAAGTTAAGTCGAAAAAGTAAGTGCATTTGCTTGTAATCGACAAGCCGGTTCATATCAAATCGATTAATGAATAATTTTCGTACTTTGAAAAGACCCTAATATTAATGTGAAACTAAGACTATTCTTATTTATGAGCAAGAGGAAAAGAACATTCAGTAACTCCCAGTGTAGAGAAGACGTACCAAATGCTTGTGTTGAGACATTCACAATGTCAGCCTTATTTTAAAGCATTTAATACTCTGCCACAAATGTCTTGTTTTTCAGAATAAAAACCAAATTATGAAAGAATCAGTTTTAATTGAAAATCAGAGTAAATAAGGAACAGGTGCTCATGTCTAAGGAAAATACAAGTACAGGACAACGAGACATGTTAGCTTTTTACTGAGATGCAGAGGGATAGGTGATGTCATGACATATGGAGGAAAGCACCTGAACTATCTAAGAGGAACAATGGATGAATCAAATGCAAAGCTGCTGATACAGCAATACACAAAACAGCGTAATAAAAGTACTATCAAATTATATGAGATGAAGATAACCACAGTAAAACGATTCCAAGCATTTTCAATACATACAATCACCTCAGTCGACTTAAACGAGTGTCATGTCATTTGAGAAACCGTTCACCTTGATATCCAGAAACAAGCTGGCAATTATCACTGCATGTAATTTAGCAAGGACAACACCCCCTTTTATTTTCAGCACCCCTTTCGTCATTCTAACTCGTCTTAAACAAATTTATGCATTTCAGAAATAACTTTCTTTTTTTATTTCATCATTCATCAACTGCTTAGAAAATAATCTGCTTAGGAACAACTTCAGTTTCGTATATACTCACTCACTTTGTAAGCTACTTAAGTCCCTTTTTGGCACACCGTTATTCAGACTACTTGGATGTTTGGGGGGTTGCTACCTTTATGACCCTCAAGTGCCTATATGTGGACATCATTACCTGGGGAACCGCTTGATTATCCACTTTCTTAAATCAACGCTACATTATTGTTTCATGTGTAATGACAAAGTATAAAAAGAAATAAGAAAAAAACAAATAGTCAGTGAATAAAAATCCAACAGCAAGAGATATTTTGCACATATGCACTTCATGGTAAAGTATACATTTAATATAAATACAATTAAGAATGGCTCAAAAGAATTCCATTTTATGCTGCAGGTGCCACAGACTTGTACCACCACCATGTGTGACGAAGAAGAGGCGGCGGCTCTCATCTGCGACAATGGCTCCGGTCTTGTCAAGGCTGGCTTTGCCGGTGATGACGCTCCCAGATGTGTCTTCCCCTCCATCGTTGGCCGCGCCCGTCACCAGGGTGTGATGGTCGGTATGGGTCAGAAGGACGCCTACGTCGGCGATGAGGCCCAGAGCAAGAGAGGTATCCTCACCCTCAAGTACCCCATCGAGCATGGTATCATCACCAACTGGGACGACATGGAGAAGGTCTGGTACCACACCTTCTACAATGAGCTCCGTGTTGCCCCTGAGGAGTCCCCAACCATGCTCACTGAGGCTCCCCTTAACCCCAAGGCCAACCGTGAGAAGATGACTCAGATCATGTTTGAGTCCTTTAACATGCCTGCCATGTACGTCTGCATCCAGGCTGTCCTCTCCCTCTACGCCTCTGGCCGTACCACTGGATTAGTCTGTGATTCTGGAGATGGTGTCACCCACATGGTGCCTGTCTATGAAGGTTTTGCCCTTCCCCATGCCATCTTGCGTCTGGACCTGGCTGGTCGCGATATCACTCATTATCTCATGAAGGTCATGACTGAGCGTGGCTACTCCTTCACCACCACCGCTGAGCGTGAAATCGTTCGTGACATCAAGGAGAAGCTTTGCTACATTGCCCTGGACTTTGAAGGTGAGCTCAATACTGCTGCTGCATCCTCCACCATTGACAAGTCCTATGAACTTCCCGACGGGCAGGTCATCACCATCGGCAACGAGCGTTTCAGAGCACCCGAATCGTTGTTCCAGCCTTCCTTCTTGGGTATGGAATCATGCGGAGTTCATGAGACCGTCCACACCTCCATCATGAAGTGTGATATTGACATCAGGAAGGATCTCTTTGCTAATATTGTCCTGTCCGGTGGTACCACCATGTATGCTGGTATTGCTGATAGGATGCAGAAGGAAATCACTGCCTTGGCTCCTTCCACCATCAAAATTAAGATCATCGCTCCTCCTGAGAGGAAGTACTCCGTCTGGATCGGTGGTTCCATCCTTGGTTCCCTGTCCACTTTCCAGGCCTTGTGGATCACCAAGGAGGAGTACGAAGAGTCTGGACCTGGTATTGTTCACCGTAAATGTTTCTAGATATATTTTCCATATTATATTAATTTCTTCTACCATGAAATACAAAACACGTTTGTAATAAAATTCACAATTCTTTTTTATTGCCCACTTTCATTAATGATATACTATTGAAGTTGAAATGGTTTTGACTGTGTTACGTGGGAGTGATTTGATAACTTGCTTAAAGTGATACATACTACTTTTTCACCCTCAAATTAGTGTTAAACACTTCTTTTTTTATTAAAGAAAATAACATTAAAAAGTTTGACCAATCAAACTTTCAAAATTTCCTTCGTATTTTCACCAAATAAACACGATCTTTAGCTGAATCATTCTCTTTCCTTATCTCTTTCAACAACAGTTTAGTATGCTGTACTTTTTTTTTATTCTCAAATTTGTTACTTATATTTATTACCACACATTTGTTACTGAGAGCAGACATTTCTTTAACAGATATGACAATATGCACTGCCTTTATGGCTCTTATTTACATAAACATATCCACATGGTAGACAATGCACATTTTCTTAGGAACAGAATTGTAATAAAATTAATGTAAATACTGGCTGTAGAGGGAACATGGACACAATAGTTTTCTCAATACAGTTTCTCAGTTACTAAATAAGAAAGTTCAGACAATCCATACATTTATAATAATCTTTCAGTGGTAAAAGGAAGTAAATTTCAAAACATATTTACATTCAACTATTATCAAATAATGACTTAGAAAGCTTTAACAGACAAATGAACGACGAAGAGATCACAGGACTCCACAGATGTTGCACTTCTACAATCGCGAAAAATATAATATTATACTTTGGTACGAAACAGCAAGCTAATTGTTTATGTTAGTTACAGCTGTGAACATTATTTGACACCTTAGATACATTAATATATCTACGAGAAAATTATAATATTTATAGAATATCCTTACACATATGATGGATTATACCAACAATTCGTGAAAAAACGTCCGTGGATAGCCAAAAATATTCTAAGTTTATTTTCTATACAATTGCTCATCGCCATTCGAGAACAAAAGACATTTTCACTACATTACAAAACTAGTCTACTTCGCGGTGGCATAAAAACATTCAGCTTTCCTTTATCAGATTAATTCTTATCTCTGTCAATAACCAAGAAAGTATATTCCATATCTCACTCATCTGTGACAACGTTCCTTCTATTGCTGTAAAAGTCTGTCATCTCCAGATGTTTTCGTTTATGCAGTCTGTTCAAAAATGAAATGAATGGTATGAATGAAATACAGTACGTTAGGAAGATAGTCATATAGCTAAGGGTGACCCTCATTGCGTAGACTTAAAGAAAAATCTTAGTAGTTACCTTAACGAATAACTTCAATATATAACAAACAAAAAGTAACGTGTAATTTAAGATTACTACTACTTTTCAGGGAGAGAGAGAGAGAGAGAGAGAGAGAGAGAGAGAGAGAGAGAGAGAGAGAGAGAGAGAGAGAGAGAGAGAGAGAGAGTAATGCAACCAGGAACCGCATCGTACCAGAATTTATGACATCTAGCAACGTTCTGAGAGCTCTGAAAAAATTTCTAATTCTACAATCATCTACGATTCCCTATCAAATATTAATGCTGAGCTTCCTCGTTACAAATTACTTATTCCCTGTGAGACATACGTAAACTAAAATCATCAGTCCCGTATTAAATATTGACAAAACTTCCTCTTTATAGGAACGAGGGCGCTAGTACATCGCAAAGCACATGCAATCAATGGAGCAAAGCACAATTTGGCAAGCGAAATATTTGTTTTGCCTTCTCTATATGTTTCCAGTATCTTCATTTTTCTACTTATTCAATGATTCTTTAGTTTTTCCAAACTTAGCTAATATTATTTATATGCCATGAATTAAAATTGAGAGAAGTACAGGCTATAAAAATAGGAAGAGCTTGGTCTGGTGTAAGAGGAACATATAACTCAAATATAAGAATTAGTTGGAAAGACAACTTTATTTTCGTATGTATAATATTGTGCATGTAAAATTTGTTTATCTGAAATAACGAAGCATCAAATTTATCAATTACTATTTTTGGCTACTTAGCTCTTGCAATAATAGACTTTCCTGTTTTCGTAAAATTAAACTTTATAAGTGTCCGGTAGCCGTAACCGAAAAGAAAAAATTGCATCAATATACATATAACATAAGAGAGAGAGAGAGAGAGAGAGAGAGAGAGAGAGATAAAAAAGCTCTACTCAAACTACTCTGCACCTTGTAATGTTTCCTTAATCTATTCGTATAATTATTTATATATTTAGCCAATTAGGTTCAACACTTAATGATACAGAGAATGAAATAATAATTTTGTTCAAACAAAAAAGAAGGTAGAGCTTGCTCTCTGCATGTAAGGTTTCTCTCTCTCTCTCTCTCTCTCTCTGAAAAATCTAGTTAACTACGAAAAACATATCTGGGAGTTACAATGAAAAAGTAAACACTTTATGGAACACTGAAAGAAAATTTTCAAAGGATTTAGATCTAACGAAATTAAATTCCCTAGTTTACAAAAGGGATTATCGTTTACTTTTAATCGTTTATATTTCTGAGAGTCGCAAAAAAATATTAAAATGAATTATAGCGAGAATTAATCAAGAAAACTTTGTAACGATAAATAATTTATCTTAATTAAGGGTAGGCTCCACTTTGGAGGGGTCCCGATTGTAAAAAATCGTAAAAATATTTGCCAAAAATACACTAATCAAGACAGGCTAATGAAATTTTCAGGCATTATTAGCACTATAATAACGCATATTCTCTGTGAGTTTTATCATCCTACAGGGAAAATTAATGATTTTATGAAAAAAAATGTGAAAAAATGCAAAAATTCCGGGCCCCTCGTACTGAAGGTTATTTGGTGATTGGTGAGAAACTACAGTCTTGAATAGAAATTCGGTCTGACAGAATGTTGGTATATCCACCTGGAACATGCACAAAAAAAATTATCAAAATAGAACAGTAAATAAGCACGTTATAACAAAAAAAAGAGCAACAACTTCAGGTAAGTTCAGCGAAAGCCCCGGCGAAATAGCAGACTATAGCTAGGAAGAAATATTCAGGAAAAATTCAAATCTCGATTTAGGGACAAAACCTTTTGAGAGTTTGTAGTTATTATGTCACTTGATAGCCTAAAACATCTAAAAATTATATTATTTAGGACAATCAAAGAAAACCCACCTCCAGGGGTGGGGGTGGTTTTTTCTTTGATTGTCCTAAATAATATAATTTTTAGATGTTTTAGGCTATCAAGTGACATATTAACTACAAACTCTCAAAAGGTTTTGTCCCTAAATCGAGATTTGAATTTTTCCTGAATATTTCTTCCTAGCTATAGTCTGCTATTTCGGCGGGCTTTCGCTGAACTTACAAAGTTGTTGCTCTTTTTTTTGTTATTACGTGCTTATTTACTGTTCTATTTTGATAATTTTTTTTGTGCATGTTCCAGGTGGATATACCAACATTCGGTCAGACCGAATTTCTATTCAAGACTGTAGTTTCTCACCAATCACCAAATAACCTTCAGTACGAGGGGCCGGAAATTTCCGTTTTTCACATTTTTTTTCATAAAATCATGAATTTTCCCTGTAGGATGATAAAACTCACAGGGAATATGCATTATTATAGTGCTAATAATGCCTGAAAATTTCATTAGCCTGTCTTGATTAGTGTATTTTTGGCAAATATTTTTTACGATCGGCACCCCCCAAAGTGGAGCCTAACCACTGTGTTTAAGTGAAATAGATGTTTTGATTCCCGTAGGGTTCTTCGGTTCGTTCGGGAAATGTTCACTATCCCACAAAATTTAATATACAACAAGTTCGGCGAGGAAGTATGAGTAACAGCTCTACATATTATATATATACATATTATATATGTATATATATAAGGTTTGTATATTCATATATATACAATATTATATATGTATATATATAAGGTTTTGTAATATATCATTTATACATATTATATATGTATATATATATACATACACATACAATACATAAAACTAAAAACATACATAAATATAATTATAAAAATATATAAATATATATATAAGCGAATCCCACAGGAAAATGATAGTAAAAAATCCAAGGGCTTACGTCTTAGTAAAGACGAAAAGCGCTTGGATTTTTTCAATCATTTTCCTGTGGGTTTCGCTTATTTATGAAGTCACAGGCATCTACTGTGATTTTTTAAGTATATATATATATATATATATATATATATATATATATATATATATATATATAATCATTATTACAGGAACCGCCGTCCGGCAAGATATTATATATATATTAATTAATTTCATTTAGGACAGTTCCGTGGAAAGTATCTAAAAATTATTACGAAATAGAGAATCTAATGCACTTATAACTATGTTGAAAAAATTATGAAAGCCTATACACAAAACCACTTATTCCCGCAAACGAACGAACAGATGTTCTATGAGATATATAGGAAATGAAGAGCGTAACATAATCATATGAGGAAAGGTCATTATTATTATTATTATTATTATTATTATTCAGTAAGTGAAACCTATTCATTTGGAACAAGCCTGCAGGGGCTACTGACTTGAAATTCAAGCCTCCGAAAATTAAGGTGTTCATTAAGAAGTAAGAGGAATTAATAAATAGTTAAAATTGTATCAAAATGCAAGAAGAACAGTATTAGGGTAGTAATACTTCCTTTTGTACTGCCAATGTACTCAAGTTACCTTCCATACCATTCATTTCGGAATGAGTTCCATTATCTATCCTCTCCCCTTCATTTACTAGATTTCTTCGGCTGTCACTCTGATTCAAGCTTTAAAAACATAAACAAATGGGCTGTGGAGCATTTTCTATATATATATATATATATATATTATATATATATATATATTATATATATATATATATACATATATATACATAATGTATATTATATATTATGTATATATATATATATATATATATATATATATATACATATATACATAATGTATATATATATATGTATATATATATATATATAATATATATATCATAATATATATATTATATAATATTGACGTTGTATATTGACTCACAGCCATAACATTTACTATTCTTTCTTTTAGCGTATATCAATAATTTTCTCCACATCTAAAACAATTAAGAAAGATTAGTCAAATAAGATGAGACCGTGAAATTTAAATTCTACCAAAAAGAAAAAAAAATCCTCGAATGAAAGAATTGCTCTCTTCACCGCATCCGCCGAGGTAATAAATCTGCATACAAGAATGAAACTCACAACAAACATGTAGGCTAACAATAAAAATAAAATGCCATGTAAACAAAAACAAAAGGGCAATTAGAGAAGTACAAATTGAACCCGACTACCAAAACTCGCGAGCGCTGCAATGCGAGCGACGTTTTGGATGCTGAAAGAGATACAGTTTCCACTGCTAAGTAATTCCAGTCGTTTAAACATACACTGTTGAATTCTTTCAAATTTAAGACTATCAATTTCTCTCTCTATCTCTATAATATATATATATATATATATATATATATTATATATATATATATTATATATATATATACACACATATATATATATATATATATATATATATATATATATATATATATGTATTATATTTCATACTTTCAACCCCTGCTTGACCTTGTAAAGAATTACTTTAAAATTTGTGCAGCAATTTTTAAAAAGCTAAAAGTTATTTTAAAGTTCTTTAAAAGGACGTTGCTAAAAAGCTGTTGAGAGAGAGAGAGAGAGAGAGAGAGAGAGAGAGAGAGAGAGAGAGAGAGAGAGAGAGAGCGCGCCTTGATCTAATTATAAAGCCTATAAAACCGATTAAGAGAGTAGCGCTCAAATTCTGTGATTACTCGTAAATCTGCTTTTACTGAGAGATTGAGAGAGAGAGAGAGAGAGAGAGAGAGAGAGAGAGAGAGAGAGAGAGAGAGAGAGGCTAGGTGTAGGGCAAAGAGGGTGACTTGAGTACTTTGATTTAATTATAAAATCGTTTGTCTTCTTGCAAGTAATGAGCAAAACATGGAATGCTTGTAAATACAAAATGAGTAGGAATTTCTATCTTAAGAATTAAGGTCAAACGAATTGCTGAAAACTGCAGTATGGGGAGTAAGATCAAATGCCATGATGACCGAAAAAGTAACATTGTAACGTTAAATGTAAAAATGGTCCATTTTCCCAAAATATAGGCATTTGCATTTACAATAAAATAATTTTTCTAATCAGTTTGATATTCCTCAGTAGCCTTATATGGGAACTATGAGAGGAGAAAAACAATAATACTTGTGACTGTTAATTTTATTTCAAGTAATTCACAATTATTTCTGCTACTTTCATTGAGCAGGATTTTACGCTTGAACTAAAGTAGAGAAACAATGAACAAAGATGTACGTGTTACTAGCTGACCCACTGTAAACAAACATTGCCAGGAAACGACAAGTGTGTACCTATGGTGTGAGCTTACCGGACCCTTGTACTTGTTCCTAATAGCACTGGGCCAGAATCCCGAGTTGAAAGAAGGTACACATTTCTAGAAACTTACCCATGACTCTACCCTCCCCCGCCCCCTAGACCCGAATTCTACCAACAAAGAACCCTAACCCCCTACCCTCCCCTTAGTCAAAAACAAGCACATCTACCCTGCAACAGTGCATTGGCAAAACCCAGTCGAAAAAAAAAAGATAAAATAACAGGTTTGAAGGCTTAGGGGTGGTACATTTGATATCGTTTGGCTCGATTTCTCACATTCCAGAGAGTGTAGGAGCAACGGATCTGTGGCCCTGTATTTAAGGCGCCCAAACCTTAGAAGTAAGCTAGTCGCTTTCAAGACTCATCGTTGGGCAGGTAACTAATAACTACCAGGTCAACTTTGAGACTTCAACTTTGGTGTTTGTCAGTGGAAGTGTTTTGCTGAAGTGACTGCATTCGTGCTTTGAAGTGCTTTAAAGTGCTTTAACACTGGGAATAGTGAAGAATGATTAACGTTTTCTCTTTTTTCTGGTTATAATATTCTTCATGATTGATGGAGTGATTGATTTGATCACACTTTTCCCACAGTCAAAATATCAAAAGAGATTTAAGACGTAAAACATGACTTCAAGTAAATTATCATTTGCCCGAAACGAATGTTAGAAAAAGAATGACTTTTCAGTAAAACTTGCATCTGACTGGATCGGTATATATATATATATATATATGTATGTTATATGTATGCATAATTTTTAAACATACGCACACACATGTATATATATATATATATATATATATATATATATATATATATATATATATATAATATATATACCAAAAACCATCATCAATAATTAAACGTTTGAATTGAAAGTCTCAATAACATTTAGACATCCAGTGTCATTAATTTAATAATGAATTCGAAGCAGAAGTGTTGAACCATTCTGACAGTAACATAGATATTTGAAATACTAAAAAAATTGCTACATCTCTTAATTTACTTCATAAAAAATAACCTTCCGAAGACGTCCTTGTCCACACTATTACACAAGGAAGAGTACAGAGTACGTGTAGAGTTCAGGACAACACTTCACACAAACCTTCACAAACCTTGTAACTGTAGCTGAAAGACAAAAATGCGCCAAATGCCCACTTGTGTCGTCTTGTTGCATAAGAGAACGAATGCCTAGAATGCTCGAGATCAATGCAGAACTTATTCAAGGTTTCGCACTTTGTTTGGAGGAATAATTTAATAAATAATTAATTTACTATTATGATTATGCACAAATAAGAATAAGAATAAAGTATATGTACAAAGCAATTTTCAGTATAATTTATAATGTGCCGTAACATCATGCCAATTGATAATGATGGATCAAGATATTGATAAGGATAGCTGAGAAAGAATTTACTATGTATATTGTTTAGCAGAGCTTAACTTATACTGATAATCAAAAATAACAAGATACTACAATGAAAACATATACCACTGATATACAGTGTAATCCCAATAATACGTTCTCCTTTTCACGTTCTTATTTTTTTTACTTATCTTTGACCATTATTCATTACTGTTGCCAAGAAATAAGAAGTACAAGGAGAAAGCAGTGATATAAAAAGATCTTACGCGATGACCAGTTTCTGAATCACTGATAAAAAAGACCTAGCGTAGTGACCATTCTCTTAGAGATGGGCCAAGAGAACGAATTCTTTGCGGCTATAGGGAACAAGTGGTCACATTCATTTTGTATGTTAGATTGTGTGCAAAAAGAAAAATTCACTTACAAGAGTAATTAATTTGTTGTTTTATTGGTGTATGTCAGTATCTTGGCATAACCAGGCTACTTTGTCCATCATAAATGCTAAAATCTAAATCCGTAAGTAGCTCCAAAAATTACAAAAAGCTATTCATCCCCAAAAAAGATTGTGAACACAGAAAAGAATGCTAAAAGGGGCAGTGTCTACCAGTATTCCTCTATTCTGAACTAAGTTTATTGTAATAATTATTATAATATATTTTCCATCATAATAAATAAATAATACATGCATGATAAAAGACGTCAGTATAATGGAAGAGCAAACCATTTTTTCCCTGATCCGTATACATGGAATAACTACATTTAGGAGATATAGCTGTTACACTTCCATTCACCAGACTAATTCTCTTTGAGGTTGTCATGAATTTTATACATAGTTTACTAACGTATCAAGGTTCACATCCAATCGCACAATGCTTCGGTGTATGGCTGTTTTAATTTAAGAATTAGATTTCTTTTAATTTTTAATTTTTCAACCTATACCGTTTTATTACCTTGAAAATGGATGTTTAAACTTTCTTCTTAAATTTTACAGATTTTCTGACAGCTAATCTAAACCACCACCATGTGTGACGAGGAAGACGCGGCGGTACTCATCTGCGACAATGGCTCCGGTCTTGTCAAAGCTGGCTTTGCCGGTGATGACGCTCCTCGAGCTGTCTTCCCCTCCATCGTTGGCCGCGCCCGTCACCAGGGTGTGATGGTCGGTATGGGTCAGAAGGACGCCTACGTCGGCGATGAAGCTCAGAGCAAGAGAGGTATCCTCACCCTCAAATACCCCATCGAGCATGGTATCATCACTAACTGGGACGACATGGAGAAGGTCTGGTACCACACCTTCTACAATGAGCTCCGTGTTGCCCCTGAGGAGTGCCCCACTATGCTTACTGAGGCTCCCCTCAACCCCAAGGCCAACCGTGAGAAGATGACTCAGATCATGTTTGAGTCCTTTAACATGCCCGCCATGTACGTTTGCATCCAGGCTGTCCTCTCTCTCTACGCCTCTGGACGTACCACTGGTCAGGTTTGCGACTCCGGTGATGGTGTATCCCACATGGTTCCCGTCTATGAAGGTTTCGCCCTTCCCCATGCCATCCTCCGTCTGGACTTGGCTGGTCGTGACATCACCAACTACTTGATGAAGATCATGACTGAGCGTGGCTACTCCTTCACCACCACCGCTGAGCGTGAGATCGTCCGTGACATCAAGGAGAAGCTTTGCTACATTGCCCTGGACTTCGAGAGTGAGATGAACACCGCTGCCGCCTCCTCCTCCATCGACAAGTCCTATGAACTTCCTGATGGTCAGGTCATCACCATCGGCAACGAGCGTTTCCGTGCTCCTGAGTCTCTGTTCCAGCCTTCCTTCCTTGGTATGGAATCTGCTGGTGTTCATGAAACTGTCCACAACTCCATCATGAGGTGCGACATTGACATCAGGAAGGATCTAATGGGTAATATTGTTATGTCTGGTGGTACCACCATGTACGCTGGAATTGCTGACAGGATGCAGAAGGAAATCACTTCTCTCGCTCCTTCTACCATCAAGATCAAGATCATTGCTCCTCCTGAGAGGAAGTACTCCGTCTGGATCGGTGGCTCCATCCTTG
>NC_087217.1:17025686-17073186 GCF_015104395.2 Macrobrachium nipponense
TTATGATTCACTCCCTGTCCGATAGAGTTTAGACTGGAGGAATTAGTAGGCGTGTTAGAAACTATTCGGCTTCCTGCCACGTTTAAGATTCTAATTTAAGTGAAAAACACATAAATTCAGGATGATGATTCATCACATCTGAAGAAAAATTATTCTATTCCATTGTTCCGTTGCAGGATGTTATATATTTGAGTTCTGCTTTCGTCCTCCACCTCTTCATCTGATTCAAAATAAATCTGTCAAAGGAAATCAGGTTAGCATATACTGGAAATTGGGATCGTCCTGCCGCTCAAACGTGATCGTATCCTGTCCAGATTGCATAAACTAGAAAATGTTGGCCATTTTGTAAAAATAGTAAGAATGGATACACACTCACACACGCACAAAAAAAGGAAACAACACTACTATTTCTCAATCATTTTCAAGAAAATATGATCGCTTAATTCAAAACTGAATTCTTAAAAGTCTTGAAAGCAAAATAACTTTTTAAGTATGGATATTATCACATGACTTTAAAAAAAATGAAAAGGAACATGACTGTTTAAAAAAATGAAAAGGAACATGATTGTTTCTTCTAGATTTTCAAGAAAAGACAATGAGTATTAGTATTGGCAGTTACAAAGTTAATGCATGATTTTATTGCAGAGTTTGAAGCCAACCCAACGCAAATAGCAGCTGTTGACTGGATGAAAGGAAAAATCTTAATCCAAAGTGCAATGCAAGGCACATGCATTCGTCACATAGTATTTTGGCTCATCCTCGCCTCCTCATGGGGAAATTTGGAGCCTTAACTCTTGTATATAAACCGAGATGTCGAAAATGAAGAGCAGTCGTTAGGAGACTCACTGTCCAGGTAGGTTACGAATTTTCAGGTACAATTGGCGCAGTGGGGGTGAAGGAAAAATTGAGATCTAGTGCTTGAAAAACAACCAGTGTCGATAGAGCTCTGCCATTCTCAAACTTTGAGGGATTAGGCCATTTGCCTCATGTGCTATGAAGGATGGTAACATGCTTTCCGTCACCAGGAGCTCTACAAAACTATGGAATGAAAGAAAAGTGTCCAAAAGTAAAAGTGTGGTAATGACCGATGAAATTGAAATAAAGTTCAAGGACTGATGGAGTAAAAATAAAGTGAAGCATATGAAACCTATGTAAACATCATGGACACACTTCGTTGGCGTTACTATAAAAACTAAAGTATAAGTAAGCAAAAAAAAAATATATATATAATATTTTCTAGTGAGACGAAGAGAAAAGTGCTCAAGAGCGGCATGAAAAACATGGTATAAAATGTGCTCAATAAAAGACTTTCACAATACAGGGAGCAACAGTGACATACAGAAACAGTGTTTGTTTGATATGACGAACTCAAGTCAATATTCATGCAAGAGCCATCACTTAAAAAGTGTTCCCAATGATACAAGGCCAGGGAATACATGGGGGCAAGATCAGTTCCGTACAAAGCGCATAATGGCTGGGATCATATTTATCTATGTGTATATATACAAAGGTTTAGATATGAATGAACAAATAGGTGTTATAAGGTGATTAAAAATCCTTTTACATTTACTAGGGGCATACATATAAAGTCTTAATATTTAGGGGAAAGAAGACTGAGTAAACGTGCAAATCTAATGTAGAAATGGTACAAACGGTGGTCTTTGCTTCAGAACCATTTTGTTCAATAATAAAATCAATAATAGATTTAAAATTCACAAATATACTTGGGTGGAATACTCAAGAAAACTTGACAGCAATAATTAGACTTTTTATACCTTGTTTTATCTGATTTTTTTATGCTGAAAAACAATCTTCTTAAGCTTTAAAAGAAAGTTATAAAAATATAAGAAAGATCCAGATAGAACATCCTTTGAAATATACATCTATAGATAAATACAACTGAGATCTTTTCCCTAATACATATCGTATACAAATTACGGGGCAGTGTTAGAGAATACATAATAATAATCATATTGCAAAATTTAGGATATCTGAGGCAAAATATATATATATGCTCTAATATAAAAATTGTATACTTTAATGCTTTATGGTTGCATTTGAAAAATTCTGACGTGATGTAGTATCAGTGGTAATTTTTACGCTAAGGTAAACAAGTGTAATACATGCATAAGTTCTATAGGATATTTTTTTAAATAAGCAACTGGAACTAAACCCTAGTGCTTCAACTATCATTGAAATAATAACTGTACATAACGAAAGCACGTTTTCCCAGGAGTTCCAAATCTGCACAAAACTTGTATTCGTAAAAGCAAAAAATATTCTTAAGACCGTACGGAATTATCTGAACTCTATATGAACATAATGAAAATGCTGTAATTTAAAGAAACCCGAAAAGATGTGTTGAACAATGTCTATAATCAAAATAAAATTTTTCTCTTCAGGACTTCTCAAAACACCTGTCAACATGTGTGACGACGAAGAGGCGACGGCGCTCGTTTGCGACAATGGCTCCGGTCTTGTCAAGGCTGGCTTTGCCGGTGATGACGCTCCCCGAGCTGTCTTCCCCTCCATCGTTGGCCGCGCCCGTCACCAGGGTGTGATGGTCGGTATGGGTCAGAAGGACGCCTACGTCGGCGATGAAGCTCAGAGCAAGAGAGGTATCCTTACCCTCAAATACCCCATCGAGCATGGTATCATCACCAACTGGGACGACATGGAAAAGATCTGGTACCACACCTTCTACAACGAGCTCCGTGTTGCCCCTGAGGAGTCCCCAACAATGCTCACTGAGGCTCCCCTTAACCCAAGGCTAACCGTGAAAAGATGACTCAGATTATGTTCGAGTCCTTCAACGTGCCTGCTACATACGTTTGTATCCAGGCTGTTCTGTCCCTCTACGCCTCTGGCCGTACCACTGGTGAGGTCTGTGACTCTGGTGATGGTGTCACTCACATGGTGCCCGTCTATGAAGGTTTTGCCCTTCCCCATGCCATCCTCCGTCTGGACTTAGCTGGTCGTGACATCACCTGCTACTTGATGAAGATCATGACTGAGCGTGGTTACTCCTTCACCACCACCGCTGAGCGTGAGATCGTCCGTGACATCAAGGAGAAGCTTTGCTACATTGCCCTGGACTTCGAGAGTGAGATGAACGTTGCTGCTGCCTCCTCTTCCATCGACAAGTCCTATGAACTTCCTGACGGTCAGGTCATCACCATCGGCAACGAGCGTTTCCGTGCTCCTGAGTCTCTGTTCCAGCCTTCCTTCCTTGGTATGGAATCTGCTGGTGTCCACGAGGTCGTGCATAACTCGGTCATGAGGTGTGATATTGACATCAGGAAAGACTTACTGGCTAATATTGTCATGTCTGGAGGTACCACCATGTATGCTGGCATTGCTGATAGGATGCAAAAGGAGATAACCGCATTGTCTCCACCGACAATCAAGATCAAGATCATCGCTCCTCCTGAGAGGAAGTACTCAGTTTGGATCGGCGGTTCAATTCTTGGGTCATTGTCCACCTTCCAGGCCATGTGGATTACAAAAGAGGAATACGACGATTCTGGACCCGGTATCGTTCACAGAAAGTGTTTCTAACTCCAGAATAAAAGATATGCCTACAACCTATAAATCTTATTGTTCTCTTGGTTACTTTATGAACAGCACTACCTCCAATGTAATTCGTATGGATATCTAAAGGAAATAAATTTTTAGTTGGAAGAATGTTGATAAACTGCATTCTATCATTGTAGAGTATAAATTATCCATTAAGGCCGGGAATAGCGGTAGAACATCCACATGTACTTCTTTTACAGTAAATTAACAAATACACAAAATTATAAGAACAAACTTATTCTAATATCAGACAAAGAAGCTAATATTTCCGAAACAAAACCCTTTTTAATCTTAAAGCACAGGAAATTGCTGCCAAACTAATTATATTCTCTGTGAAAGATGTACGATTTAAAAGGAAAGTTTCCCTGAAAGCAATTGGAGATTAAGTGGGAGATCATGGCTGTGAGAACAACAAACACTCGAGCGCAATGAGAGCAGGATCTTTTTTTACTCCTGTACATTGCCCTCATGCCACAGGAAATCTCAGGGATCAACGCCAGTTACATTATTAGGCGAGCATTTTGTTGGCTGGCAGTCTGCAACGTGTTCAGTAATAATAATGATAAAAAAATAGCAATGTTTAGCATTTAAATAGCCTTAGGTCCAACCTTATTTGCATTCATCTTTGAAAGCGGATTATAATTAGAAAATATTATTGTTATGAAAATATAATTATCATCATTACAAATATAATTTAAATTTGTGCACATCCATATGGAACAAGTTAAATACATGATTAATTTGACAAGAACTCCATTCAATAGAATTCACATAGTCACAAAGAAACTAGGAATGAAATATATACATAAAGTGTCAACGATTAACATTACAAAGCAATAACAACTGAAAAATAGGCTAGAAGCCTAGAAACCCTTAAGAAGATAACGTATTTCAAACCAGCATTGCATCACCAACCTATTGAAAATGAGCTAACTTTGCAATCCTACCAGAATTTCGTTTATTTATTAATATCGTTATATTCATGTGAAATTAAAAATCATATTCTTGACGTAATGGAGACCTTTGTGTACCATATTTGTGAGTGTGTGTGTGTGCGTCCTTAAATAGTCCCATAGGTACTTGAATAAATGGTACAAAATTTTGAGACAAAAAGTATTAAATTCGCTCAACATTTCTTCCGATATCATTCGTAAAAAGGAGACCTATTAATAAATCAATGGTTAAATAAGTGACCTACTAAAAGCGTTCTAAAGATAAGGAACAGCTGGTTGGGAGAAATTCTTTTTATTGCAAGCGTTTATAAAAAAAAAAAAGGTAAATAAAACTTCGTTGGGGAAATATTTACAAAATTGCTGCTGTCCGTTACGGACACCGGTTCATTATGGACACTGGCAAGTTCACTGAAGTCGGTGAGAGAGAGAGAGAGAGAGAGAGAGAGAGAGAGAGAGAGAGAGAGAGAGAGAGAGAGAGAGAGAGAGTTTTGCTCATTTTTTTTTCTTTTTGAATCTGGGGTTAAGAAAGTCTAATGCATCACGCAGGAAAAATAAACAAAACCGGCATTTGTTTTCACCTGCATTTTCAGGTGAAAACATTTGAATCAGAATGCAAGCTATGAAACCAAAATATATTTAACCTGCTTTCTTAATCCATTCACTTAAGAGATGAAAGCATTTGCTATATTAGATCTTAATACCCTTTAAATAAACAAATTAAAAACGAATTCTTGAAATGAGATAAAGTACAAAAATAGGGTAACCGTTTTAGATGTCTCTATTTGCCCAAGTACCAATAATCATACAAGTTATCGAGTTATCCGATGTTGATACGTCTCTAATCCAATTAAAATCATATGTTAATTTAAAGGTTTAATGAGTTTAGCATGTGGCAATAACTTGTATGGATACATCTAGTTTTAAAACTTTCAATTAATCTTACGATATACTTGGAGGTAAATAAATGTCACAGGTTATGTCATTCTTTTAAATATTCTTAAATGATAAAACTTCCCTTCTCAAAAAAAGTGACATCCCACTCAGAGCAACTAGCTAGTATAAGTATTCAATTGAAAATAAATGGAGGATGGCAATGGGTAATATTTCCAAAAGTAACTCATTCTAGTATTCTCTAATCAGTGAAATGAAAGATACATGTAAAGGTAAGTATTATTCTCAAACATATTACGAGTTTATAATATGACAGATCCCCAGAAGCTATAACCATTCTGAATAACTAATATGTTTATTCAGTCAAACTACAAATATGCCATTGCAATGAGGATAAGAAACACTTAAATCACCAAAATTTCAACGCTTATTGCATCATTACCTGCATCATTCAAAGAATAAGGGGTTACAAAAAATAACATTATTAAGAGAGTTCTCAATGTCATATACCATATAATTAAATAAGAAATGAATCAATAAGCTGTCGAGGAAAACAGAATTTTAACTCTTCATCCAAACACAGGAAGCTTTAATAGCTCCCCGTGTTGAGACGACGAGTTAAATTTCTATCTTATTAACACCTTATGTACACAGTATATCATATATTTTACGGTATATCACATATTTAAAACTATGGGGCCACACGAGTATGCGCACACACACAAAAATATACACAAAACATACGCAACTTGAAAAATGATTTTTCATTTCATCTTCGTTACGCATTTTAACACAACAGCGTGCTAAAAAGAGTGACAAAGATGACTAGGAAAGATCAGGTTTTAAAGTTGGCTTCAGAACATGGTAAATTACTGGCCAGGTTGAATGAAAGGCGATGGAAAGGACGCGCCTCAATATTCAGGCGAGAATGAGCCATTGAGCATAAGGGCGTTGATAAGCTCCTGACGAGCTTTCCATTCGGGTGTACAAAGCGGCTGATGCTGTGGAAGTTTCCTGTACGAATATGAACGATACAGCAAACTGGTGTCTTGCGTTTCTCCGGGGTCATTCCTTATTAGAAAAGACGATTAGAACATTTAACACAAACACACACATACATATGCTATGTATATGCAAACACACGCGCGAAGAATTCGAGAAGTTAGGAGGGCATTGTGGCTATTACAATTACATATGTATCTGATAAAAAGTGACCAGTAGATTCTACACACACACACTATATATATATACATACATACATACATACTTACATACATACATACATACACACACACACACATATATATATATATATATATATATATTATATATATATATATATATATATATATATAGTGTGTGTGTAGAATCTACCGGTCACTTTTTACCAGATACATAAGTAATTGTAATAGTCGCAATGCCCTTCTTACTTCTCGAATTTTTCGCGCGAAAAATTCGAGAAGTTATATATATATATATATATATATATATATATATATATATATATATATATATATATATAATCACAAAAATGCACGCTATTTGGTTATCAACTGACACTATAGAAAACGCTTAAAAAGAAACGACAGATCAATGTTCTTTTCTGTAATTAATACATCTTCGGGGCACAAACTGAACCATAGTATGAAATAAGTGAGCAAAAGAGCTCTAAAAAAAAGTAAAGTGAAAATGTAGTATTAGGTCTTTACAAACAAACAATGCTCATCCAAACTATTTAACCTATAGCAACACAAAAAAGTCACAAATGAGAAAAAATGCCTTATGACACATCGTATAGAGAAATAAATGAAAACAAGCTAATTAATGACCAACCAGTGTATGGAAACATATGAATTCACAAATAATAGTAATATAAATAAAAAAACCTCATTCATAAAATGACAATAATAAAAGCAATATGTTAGGAAAAGGTTAAATGATAACCTTCAAACTCTTTACTAATTTAGTAATAATAAACCATAATATACCAGTTTACTGACGTATTACCTGATGAAATCGATTATGTAAATTAAGAATTGTTGAGTTTCTTTTAGTAGATATGTTAACAACAATGAAAGCGATGACGAAATGGATCATATGTCAATTTATTTCAAAGGCAAAAGTTTTCAAAGATAGCAAATTGTCTATTTCATAAATGAAGATAAAATAGACACAAAAATGATAAAAAAAAATCATATAAATAATACTGAAAAAATATGGTAATGTAGAATGCGAGAAAATGCAATAAAATGGTAACAAGCACTAAAGTCAATGGCAACAAAACATCTTTCTCTTGATTACCCAATTTAGCAGAGCACTAATGTCTGTGAAATACCTGGTTTATCCAAACGAACACAATCCAATCTCGCGGTTACTGAACTGTCGTCTTAGAAATGTAGAAATATAAGACTTAGGCTTAGCTTTCGCTAGCATCACGATTTTCTCTTTCTTTACGATGCAGGACAACGCAGAAAGTCAACAATATATTCATCAGGGCAATCACTGCGGTTATTTTCCAACACATTCTTTAAATACATTCTTCTGAAAAGAGCAACGTAAAGATGTCAGAAAGCTTATTTTAGAGCTGGAATTGCATAAAAGAACATGAGAGAGAGAGAAGAGAGAGAGAGAGAGAGAGAGAGAGAGAGAGAGATTAGAATAAGTAATAGTCGTATTTATTTCTGTCCCTCTAATGGTTATGGAACCTTTGGGATGCCCCATCTAGTATGTGCCTCAGACGACCGTGACATCGACCAATAGAGGTATGTGAATTTGCAGAGAGAGAGAGAGAGAGAGAGAGAGAGAGAGAGAGAGAGAGAGAGAGAGAGAGAGAGAGAGTTATTTTATAATTAACCTTTGCTATATTGATAAATACTAGTAGAGGTTATGAAACAATCAATGCGAATTTAAGGCGTCTTGAAACTCGAAGAACTTCAGATTGTAATGAATTAATTTCGAGGTATTAAATGGTAATGAACATAGAAAATATATATAACTGGAAATTCATTCTCAGCTAGCAAAGGATATGAAGTGTTGAAAACCTTTCATGTGACTCAAAATTCAGAAGTTAGATTTTTTACATTCATATATTTTTAAGAATGAGTCTATGAGATGAGAATCACAATTTTGATGAGTATGATACTGGAACCCAACCTGAAATAAATATATATAATAAAAAAATAAAAGAAAAAGAGGAAGCAGGAGAATGATTAGACATATGATGTCATTTCTTATCTTTTACAGCACTTGTTGCTTAGCGAAGGTGCACAAATGGAATGTGAATTATCTAAGAAAACTGTACTGTTTCACTTAATGACCCAGAAACTTTGTAAACAAACAATGCCATGGAGTTCACACGTGCTTGAGAATGACGTGTCTTTCAGGTGGGTGTGCTTCCTCCTCATCAAATCATGCCAAAGTCTCAGGTTACTTAAACAACCAAACTGACTTTGCAACTGCGCAAATCAAGAGATCGAACTACCTTGGCAAAAGACGCCTCAATGAAAGAAAAATACGATGAAATTACTGGTTTGAAGGCTTTGGGGGTGGTTCATTTGATATCGTTTGGCTCGATTTCACACATTCCAGTGGGGGTGGTGAACAACGGATCCCTGGTCATGTATTTAAGGAGCCCAAGCCTATGAGGGAAGCTAGTCGCATCTAGGACTCATCGACGGTAGGTTACCAATACCTCCGCTGACTCACAGTGGGATTGTGGTGATGACGTTAGTGGCACCTCAGTGTTTGAAGTGATCATCATATGTGGATGTTCGTTCTAATGATATCTCAGTGATTAACCGATATGACTGCTAATTGGCAAATATAATCTGCGTCGAAAAAAATTATCTCATGAAAAATATAACTCGGTACCTTATCTGAAATCTTATTAATTTGGGCTTTCAACGTTTCAAGAAAATCGAAAAATCAAGAACTACCAAAAGCCATAAATAAGTGTTATATCATTTTCAAGTGAAGTTACCATTTCCGGTGCAAAATCGCTCTTTAATATTAATAATTTAACATTTACTCCTGTTTTAGACCATTAAATATGATGTCTGAGTAGTGGCACTCAAAAATTGCCAGTACTGCTAATCAAAACTCACTTATGGCGGTGATTACACAAATCTGTTTCCACATTCTGGACCATGAGTTACATTACAACGTCTGAAACTTCTTGCAAAACTATTTTCGATCAAAACTTGACAAAATACTTCCCTAAGTCTCTAAATTATAACGCAACAATAATAATATCCACATAAAAGAATTGCGAATGACAGTTTGAGAAAACTGTAGGAATTTGGATTAAAATGCATGCGGCACAAAATACGAAAAAATCTGAGGATAGCTAAAAGTTTAATTATGATACCTCCATAGCAATTTATAATATCTAAATCGCTAATCTAATATCTAAAAGAACCGTTAGGATTTAAAATAATAGTTTATACAATGTAAAATATTCCAACACATTTTCAGAACTAGAAAATAAACCAAAATGGTAAACTGGCTAACAATCAACAGGCGCGACGACCGATTGGAAAACTATTCTCGTAAAAATCGTAAATTCTTCATCAACTATGTAAAGTAGCGACACGTAAACTTGCACTTATTAGAAAAACTTACAAAGCAGTACCGAGGTGAAGAAATACGAACTAAAGACAGCGATATAAGAGAGGTTCAAATACCAGCACACCTTAATACATTGTATAAAAGGTTCTTTCAGACTATTCTATGGACAAATAAAAAAATTAGATAAAACACACCCATTGCAACTAGGTAGAGAGAGTTGATTGAATCAGTAAATTGTATATCATGGAACTGCACGCTAAATTTTCGATGAACAGATTGACAATAGAGAACACAACATGATTTTATATAAACAGTACAAAAATTGTTTCATATTTGTCCAACGCACAATACATAATGACTGTGCATGTCTTTTACTAAACATCCACATTTATTCTTCAGTGAGGGATAAGTATTCTGAACATATATTTTAAGTTCTTTTAAAGTATGCCAAAAACTTGACAATATTACACAGATAAACAAAACACTGATTACTTGAAATAATACATCCTAGTACACAAACACACACATATATTCCCGTAAACACGCACACACAGAAACCCAGATTTAGGCTTATGTAAACTCTTTCGGTGATTTTTCAAGATACTCATGTATGTATGCATACTGATTCGTTTTTCCAACAATGAAGCAATGTTCTTGAATTTTCCAGATATCCTGATATCATATCTAAACCACCACCACCATGTGTGACGACGAAGAGGCGACGGCGCTCGTTTGCGACAATGGCTCCGGTCTTGTCAAGGCTGGCTTTGCCGGTGATGACGCTCCTCGATCTGTCTTCCCCTCCATCGTTGGCCGCGCCCGTCACCAGGGTGTGATGGTCGGTATGGGTCAGAAGGATGCCTACGTCGGCGATGAGGCCCAGAGCAAGAGAGGTATCCTCACCCTCAAGTACCCCATCGAGCATGGTATCATCACCAACTGGGACGACATGGAGAAGGTCTGGTACCACACCTTCTACAACGAACTCCGTGTTGCCCCTGAGGAGTGCCCAACCATGCTCACTGAGGCTCCCCTTAACCCAAAGGCCAACCGTGAGAAGATGACTCAGATCATGTTCGAGTCCTTCAACATGCCTGCAACTTATATCTGTATCCAGGCTGTCCTGTCCCTCTACGCCTCTGGCCGTACTACTGGTGAGGTTTGTGACTCTGGTGATGGTGTTTCCCACATGGTTCCAGTATATGAAGGTTTTGCCCTTCCCCATGCCATCCTCCGTCTGGACTTGGCTGGTCGTGATATCACCAACTACTTGATGAAGATCATGACTGAGCGTGGTTACTCCTTCACCACCACCGCTGAGCGTGAGATCGTCCGTGACATCAAGGAGAAGCTTTGCTACATTGCCCTGGACTTCGAGAATGAAATGAATACTGCTGCTGCCTCCTCCTCCATCGACAAGTCCTATGAACTTCCTGATGGTCAGGTCATCACCATCGGCAATGAGCGTTTCCGTGCTCCCGAGTCTCTGTTCCAGCCTTCCTTCCTTGGTATGGAATCTTCTGGAATTCATGAGACTGTCCACAACTCCGTTATGAGGTGCGACATTGACATCAGGAAGGACCTGCTGGCCAACATTGTCATGTCTGGTGGTACCACCATGTATGCTGGTATTGCTGACAGGATGCAGAAGGAAATCACAGCTTTGTCTCCTGCCACCATAAAGATCAAGATCATCGCTCCTCCTGAGAGGAAGTACTCCGTCTGGATCGGTGGTTCCATCCTCGGTTCTCTGTCCACCTTCCAGGCCTTGTGGATCACCAAGGAAGAGTACGACGAGTCTGGCCCCGGAATTGTTCACCGCAAGTGCTTTTAAGGATATATTAAGATTAATATATTTTATAAATCGATAAATACATCATCTAAAAATACTGATAAGATTTTTTTTATATCCTATAACAGTACATTTGTATAGATAGATACATGAGAATATTACCATATGAGCAGATTTTTATATTCTCAGTTCTTGATAAAAACGCCCTCTTCACTCTTATAAAATGATTGCAAAACAAGTAATACTGCGTAATCTTCAAAAAGAAAAAAAAGAAGGAAGAGGATGCTGAAAAATATTGTTGCTCGACTGATGCTAAGCTTGCGCAGCATTGGGCACTTTTTCTTAAAACCTTTAAACTGCCCCCAGTTTATTTTGAGAATTATTGATGGAAACATTTTATATTAGTCGAAGCCTTATATAAAGCGTTAATTGCAGTTCACTTGTTTGTAGTAATAGCAACTTTAGGACCTTCTTACTATCCGTCAGTGTTTACTTCTGAGCCGTATACACTAGACTGGCTTAAAGTATTATTTTGCTTTTATTTAAAAATAAATGAAGAAAAGCTGTAGCTACTAATTTACAATAACAACATATTTTGAAAGCGATAAGTGCACCTCATGTTCAAGGCCCATCATTTTTAAAAATAAAAAGGAGAAACCTTTCATTTGTATTATCGCTAATGCATACAAAATCGCCTGACAGAGCAAAGATAATATTTATCACGCTTGTTATTTTCATTTTCGTTCTATAACCTATTTAGGGTAACAGTTGATTTTCATTCTCACGTATACGTACGGAATCTTATTCAGAGCCTTAGCATTTAACCAATTTTGTTGTAATTAATAAATAAAACTGCTGCTATACAAATCTACAGTTAAAACTACGGTTTATAATGAAATCTATAATAGAAAAATGTTCTTTTTGTTTATAGCAATGCAAATTACAAAGAAAAAAAAGCAATGATGAAAAAAAAATTTGTCTAACAGAGTACCTACTAGTTGTACTTAAGCAAAAGATATCATATGGACTGACCTAGAAACGTCATATTCCGAAAAGAAACTTGAAGTATATTCTTGGCATACTTGTCCACAAAGCCTACACTTGCTTTACCAACGTGCGAGAAGCATCTCTAGAGATGGCTTACCAAAAATTCCGTTTTCAATAAAAGAAAACCGACGAATGCAAAGATGAAAAGCACTCGCCAGACCTGGCTGCTTCCTGCTGGCTCCGGAATGCGATGCAATAAAGTGCATTCTAACGACTGTTTCAAACAGCAGTTGAATTAAGTGATTCCTCAGACCTGATTCATTTGTCTCACGGGATTTACTTCAGTGCTTTGTTAGATAATAAAACAAATATATCTATCTATCTGTCTATCAATGGGGAGAGAGAGAGAGAGAGAGAGAGAGAGAGAGAGAGAGAGAGAGAGAGAGTTTTTTTTTTCACCTATGAATACTCTTAAGTTTAACGAATACTATAAAATCAGTAACTAAGGTTTAACGAATACTATAAAATAAGTAACTATTTAAACAAACAAAAAACACACGAAAGAAAAATAAATGAATGAAGCACAATTAACAGGTAGGAATAAAAGAGACTGGAATTCAGAAAAAATCACGAAAATTCTCTGCTTTATGTGACTATTCCAAGTCGTAAATGCTTCGCGCTCACGTGACTCGCTTTGACCTAAGGCTTGAATTGGTGTCTAGAAATAAAATTTAGTAGTTGACTTTATTGTTCAGCTAAGCAGAAGAAGGTGTACTGTGCAGGTATGCCGTTTTTGTTTCTGGAGCATATTCTAAATTATTGTCGTTGACTGATAATTTATTTCATACGTAGTGATAAAAGTGTAAAAATATGAAATAAGACAATGCATTCAGAATAAAAGTTATGAATGTGGTTAACATTACTCAGAGAAGGGGGCAGTAATTCAATGTTCCAAAAATTTTCTTATTTTGGGAAGACAGGAATGCCCCTGAATGCTTTCAAACTTGAGAGTTGCATTTCCACGGGACATGTTATGAATACGTCCCTTATTACATTATTTACGTTCTACTATATATATATATATATATATATATATATATATATATATATATATATATATATATATATATAAAATATATATACATATATATATACATATATATATGTGTGTATATAGTTATATATATATATATATATATATATATATATATATATATATATATACTATATATATATATACGCACACACATGAATAATTATCACATCACCGTTATTCATATAAATTATTTGAGCTACAAATGTCCTTTAATATCTAATTCGCTCTTCTTCGGAATTAACATATTTTCATATATATAAACAACCGAAGGGGAATTTTTTTAGTTGATAATAATTTCGCCCTCTCGTGGGTTCGAACCAGCGCCCAGCGGACAGAGAAGAAATCAGGATTTCATTGACGTTATCGATTCAGTTTACATATATGAAAATATATTAATTCCGAGGTAGAGCGAACTAGATATTAAAGGACATTTGTAGCTTGAATAATATATATATATATATATATATATATATATATATATATATATATATATATATATATATATCTTTATTTAAAAGAACAACCCCGTTGCCTTTATCAGGTCGTATTACCACTATGGATTTATCTTTGGATAAGCTTAATAAAGCAGAATGCTCTTCCTCACAATATCTCTAAGGAAGAGCATTCTGCTTTATTAAGCTTATCCATATATATATATATATATATATATATATATATATATATATATATATATATATATATATATATATACTTTCACATAATTATCTTGTCTCCGAAACAGCCTTATGTACTTACAAAGAACAGTTTATTTATTTTCTGGAAGCAATGTTATCCTTCACTTTTCAGTAAATGAAATCCTGCTCGTTAAGAAAAAGTCAAGACAACAAAGTTGATGAGAACATTGCGTGCTGGTGGTTTATTTTTTCTTAATGTAATTTCACCATTACTAAAAGAGAAAACGTAACAATTCGTGCCTCCAGGACCAGGTAAAGACTCGACTCAGAATCATCCCTTATTTTCAGTAATGAAACAGCATTAGAGCAAGAAAAACGAAGACACAAAAACGGAGCAAACATCCAGCATAGCATTAAGTAGATTACTGAAGCAAGGCCGCTGAAAGAAAACTTTTGAAAATATAGTATACACAGGACAACATCCAATGCACAGTGGGCTTGTCGAAAACTGTCTCGTTTTCTTATGATTTTCTCTACCGTGTTTTATCCTCATCTAGATAGAGTTTCTTATAGATTCTCTATGTAAAGATTAAAAATCTACGCGAATAGTCTTCACTTTTACACGTGCTCTATAATGCTTGGTTTTCTATTCCGGGAAGATACTATATATATATAATATATATATATATATATATATATATATTATATATAATATATATACTATATATATATATATATGGCCTAGGCCTAGGGTTTTTGGGTTTTTTGATTAATAATATATTGCCAATATGTTCGCTGTGACCTATGGAATGTGAAGAACAGAGCAGAAGCAACGACCCGAGAAAGCTGAACAATGAGTTTCTATGGATGGCGTGAGATAAAACTGCTTAGTTAGACAAGTCAATGTATGACAGTTCTTGAACTCTTCTCAAAGTGCCTTTGTGAAACTGGATGCAGCTAGAATTGTGAGGCGCTAACGAAGTGTGCGTTCGTAAGTGCGTGTGCGCCTCTTCTATTGATAATGTAGGATACCCAAGTCTATGGGGGATTTTGATAGAGGCATCTTTGAGAGAAAGGCAAGATGCCGTGGTGCTCACCGGGAGTTTTTCTATGATATAGTGCTTTAAGCGTCCGGCTGCATGGGTGAGTTAAATTACTTTAGCCGAAGACTGGCTTGTTATCTATTTGACATTTTTGTGGTAATATCCAATCTTTAATCTCTGATTGTTAAACTTGTGTGTGTACTTATGGGATGTGTTCTGTGTCTTTGAAACAGATGGTTCTGGCAATGGGGAGACCGAAAGGGAGTCCCGATGGATATAGACTTTTTGGAGAACTATAACTGTTCAGACATTTTTGTTGGGGTTTTAGTTGAATTGAGTTAGTCTGTAAGACTTGATTAATTCATTATTTATTCATTGTTAATAAATGTATTTTCTTATAATGCAACTCTCTCATTTTCATTACCTGTTAGAGTGGAGAGAAAGAGGTGGAGAGAGAGAGAGAGAGAGATTGCTTGGAGAGAGAGAGAGAGAGAGGTCGCGAGTCGTTGATCGCTTGAGAGAGAGAGAGGAGTTGCCGAGAGGGAGTTTGCCGAGAGAGAGAGAGAGAGAGAGAGAGAGAGAGAGAGAGAAGAGAGTGGGGGGGGGGTGTGTGTATTAGTTTGCCTTGACGCTCGAGTTACACGTTTACCAGATGAATAATGAGGAAATCTCCTCATTACACACACATATATATATAATATATATATATATATATATATATATATATAATATATCTATATATATATATATATATATATATATATATAATTATATAGATATATATATATATATATATATATATATATATATATATTATATATTATATATATATATATAATATATATATATATATACATATACATCCATACATATGTATACATATATATATATATATATATATATATATATATATATATATATATATATATATATATATATACATATATATATATATATATATATATATATATATATATATATATATATATATATATATAAACTGAGTAAATTGGGGATCTGTATGCCTAATTTTCATGCCAATAATTTTGTATTCAATTTATCTAATTATAAATTATCAAAGAGAGAGGAGTTCCTAATCTCACTTGGTCTAGATTTTGGCCTTCCCTGCTACAAACCTTCCTACAACCAATTTTTTTTGTTCGTTGGCGTCTTTGTTTTCCAGTTTAATGAAACTTCGCCTGTACACTAACGTGGCGAATCTACGTGCTCAAATGCAGGCGTTAGCCCAGAAAACTTATAGCAACCTAACTAAACGATGGACACCATTCTTTTCTAAAAATGATCTAAATATCCTCAAAGAACTGGGTAAACATGATGAGTTGATAATAACCAGACCGGATAAAGGAAAAGGTACTGTAATTCTAGACAAACAGGAATATGTATCAAAAATGGAAAATATTTTGGGCGAAGAAACAAAATTCCAAAAAATAGGTGAACCTCAATACTCAATCATTTTTAAAGTAGAGGATCGAATAAACCGTTTCCTTAAAAACCTAAAAGACCGTAATATTATCAGTACTGACACCTGCGAATTGTTATACAGTTCCTTCGTTCGGAGTAATGTATGGGCTACCTAAGATTCACAAGGAAGGTATCCCAATGAGACCCATACTCACATATGATTATAAAATGGCCAAATTTCTTGTCCCACTTTTAGCTCCTTTAACTACTAATGAGTATAGCATGAAAAATTCAGAAAATTTTAAAGAAAGGATTTTACCACAAGGCTCGGACCTTTTTATGACCACTCTGGATGTCGAGTCACTTTTTAGTAATATCCCAGTGGAAGAAACAATTGAAATTATTTTAAATCGAATTTTTCCAAACCCAGATGTTCTTTTTAATAATTTTAATATCACGGATTTTAAGAAGTTACTTCAGTTGGCCGTGCTGAACACTGCCTTCATTTTTAATGGAAAAGCATACGTACAAATAGATGGTATGGCCATGGGATCACCTTTAGGCCCCACTTTTGCTAATATTTTCATGTGCTCCCTGGAGGAGTAGTTGCTGGACGACTGCCCTCTGGTTTGTCACCCTCTTTTTTATAGCAGATATGTTGACGATACACTCCTATTATTTAGAAATAAAGATCGGGCAGACGAATTCCTCGAACTTGCCAATCAAATGCATCCAAATATTTAGTTCACAATTGAATATGAAAATGAAAATAAACTGCATTTCCTTGATGTGTTGGTTTTTAGACTTGAACATTTTAATACCACAGTTTTTAGAAAGAGAACATTTACTGGTCTGAGTTCTAACTTTTATAGCCACTGCTTTTTTAATTTCAAGTTAAATTCGCTGTCTACTCTCTTCCACAGAGCGTTTACTTCAACATCCACGTTTCATGAAGAAATTGTGTTTCTCCATCAATGCTTTGTAGATAACTTTTCCATCAGAACTCTTTTACAAACAATTGAGAAAATTTCTAAATAATATCTTCCACCCAAAGTTTGAACTACCAACGGTATCAAAACTACATCTGACGCTAGTGTCCCCCTAATCTATGATAGACATTTTTATCAAGAACTGAGACTTATTGTAAGCAAATACCTACCGGCAGTCAACTTAAAACTGATTCCATGTAACCCAGTGACTATCAAGTCCTTTTTTAAATATAAATAGAGTCTACTTCCTTTGGTGACCTCGAGAGTCATATATTTGTTTAATTGCCCCAGATGTGACCTGGGGAAGTACGTGGGCTCCACCTAGAGGTTGTTAAAGGTAAGATTGATTCCCATCGTGGAGTTAGCCATCGTACAGGTGTCAAACTATCAAACCCCCGAAGTTTCCTGTATTAGAGACCATGGGAAAAAATGCAAGTACAAGGATTTCAAAATCATAGGCAAAGCTCCAAACGAACACCAATTGGCAATACTCGAACCTCTTTTTATTAAACAACTGGTTCCCCAGTTAAATATTCAGTCCACATCAACTCCTCTGTACCTCTCTTGAGTTTCCGTCGGAACCAAAACGGACCCTGACAGTCACTCAGATTTGCCTTCAGCACTACCTGGTAATCACTGTTCCCTTCTCTTGTACCTCCCTTTGCATTTTGTTAAGAAATAACCTTTTATCATGTTTTAATCTGAGTCTGTTTTTAATTCTGTTCTTTTAATTTTTAGCTTCGAAAATGGGACACATGGTCCTGAAACGTCAGCAAAATAAATTACATTAAAGGATTTTGGTATCTCTCCACCCTCCGATGCTGCATATATATATATATATATATATATATATATATATATATATATATATATATATATATATATATATATATATATAAAGTCCAGAGAAAACAAATACTTTGAGTAAAACGTGATTGCTTAAATTGAGGAACTAAACGACAAAAGGTTTAAAAAAAAAAAAGATTCTCTTTCAAAGCCTTCAAAACCCAGTCCGCCTCCATCTTCAACGGACTTATTGATGAAAAATAAGGTGTTCATGAGTCTCATGTAAAATATACGACCAAGACGGTCAACGACCATCCCTGATACCCGCGACCTGGGTATTATATTTTCCACGCGTTTGTTCTACTTTTTCTACGTGGTTTCGTAAACGGTCTGGCACGTGGGAAAATCCTCACACTATAGTTGTTTCCTACATTCCTTTCCATAATCGTCTTGGAACACGGTGTGAGACCGGTTTCTGCTGACGCATGTGGTTTTGTTTGTGCTGGGAAATATGAAATTTATTTTATCCCAGTCTATTTTATGATTCTTTTCGTATCTATGTTTTGCCATATCTGAGCCCTGACGGAAGTATCTGATGCCTGTCTCTCAGCGTTTTGGCTCTTTCTTTACGTGCTTATCTGGTCTGTCGACAACAAGTCGCCTCACAATCGTGCTATGGTGCAGAGTATACCACTTCCACCCCTATCCTCTCCTCCCCTCCCTAGGGGAGCGGGTTTTTACCACTTTCTTCTTTGACCCTCCCCACTCTGCCAGAGGAATCAAAGGAATTGATTTCTGGTGAATAGGAATTCACTTCTCGATATAATGAGGTTCGGATCCCACAATAAGTTGTAGGTCCCGTTGCTAAGTAACCAATTGGTTACCAGCCACGTCAAAAAAAATTACTAATCCTCGGGCCAGCCCTAGGAGAACTGTTAATCAGCTCAGTGGTTTGGTTAAACTAAGATATACTTAATTTCTTCCTTGACCTGGTGACCACAAACTAGCAACAAACTAGAAACCTTTCGTATTTAATTTCTTTTGCATGTAATGTTTACTCCCCCACCCAACAGCATTCACATTTCGTGCAGGTGCGAGTAAACTTATAAAAAAAAGTCTACAACAAGTCAATCCGTTTCTAATGATGTAGATAGCATCTTTGACGTTACCAGACAAAGACGCCACACCAAAATTCACGACCATGAAGACAGAAAAAAAAAATGAGTTAGATATGAGGATTACATTTTGATGTAATCCTCATATCTAACCCAAACATTTAAAAATAAATGTTCCCTACCAAAAGCTAATACAATATTAGTTACTTGAACGTTCTGATGAGCTATTTTTATTATTAACATACATATATATATATATATATATATATATATATATATATATATATATATATATATATATACTATATATATATATATATATATATATATATATATATATATATATATATATATATGTGTGTGTGTGTGTGTGTGTGTATAATATATAGTATATATATATATATATATATATATATATATATATATATATATATATTAATAATGAAGATAACTCATCAGAAATCAATAAAGAATATGCAATGATTTCAATAATACAAAAGGCTAAAATAAAAAACTACGGCAAAGCAGTTAATTTAAAGTAGTGTCATTCACTTCACGAGTTAATTGAAATCTATTTCGCTTAATGAGATCAACATCTGCTATAAGAGTTGACAAGTGGAAAATAAATAGAAAAGAAATTACTTTTATAATTTTCCGCGCTTTATAACATTGCTTAAGAAAAAAATCTACCACTGAACAATTTACAGTCATTTTTTTTAAAGCTACACCAAGAATGCGGAAATTGAAAAAAAACAGACAACAGCACATTTCTTAGAAGCAGAAAAGAAACCGCGAGGTAGTGCATTTTTTGTTATACATCTGGCATGTGCCATTTCCAAGTTCTGTGATTAGCGAGATTAATGTGTTTCCTTCCCGAGAGTTTCTTAGCTTCTCTATTTCATTATCTTTAAAGTACCAATAAATTCTCTATTCAGTTACTGATTGATATTTAGCAGAAACGAAAAAATTACTCCATCCCCCTCCACCCCCTCCCTCACCCTCGCATCTTTTACATAATCCTGATCCCAAATAGTTTTAAAGAAAGATGTACGTGCATTAAACATCAGTAGATAACCCAAATGAACAATAGCAACAAAATCATAAGGAAATGCGATCCCTTGCAATGAAGTACAAAACATCTTAAGTTTATAAATGCACGGTATCTTATATAAAAGAAAGCAAAATAAACAGCACTACGTTTGCTGAATGACTGCTGTTCGATTTGCCCAGACCATGAAAAAGAAAAAAAAAACAATTTTATCATGAAATAATAGAGCTTTCTTAATCCAGAATAAAAAAAAAAGCTTTGAACCAGATATATTGCATCTTCCGAAGCCCCTCCTCCCCTTTCAGTGGGACGATTTCTGTATAAAAGAGCGACAGGGACTCTTCAGCGCCAGTCGTTACGACTCCGGCTTTGTGGGTAAGTGATTCCCACGGGAGTGTGCATCTTCTCTCTGTAGTTCAGTGATTCTGAAATGGTATGTGTGGAGACTCTGCGAAATAGCGCGAAGTTAATTCTGGCACATTTCATGATGTTCGGTTTGACTTGGGAATGGAGCGATAATATTAGATATTTGAGCGGAGGAAGCTTAGAAACTTTTTCTTTGAGGAACAATTTCGTGGAAATGGCATCGTAAGAAAATTGAGCCGAATATGAATTCTTTTTTTTCAAGCGACTGGTCAGTTTGTTTTCTATTGCTCTTTAGAGTGAATTTTTTTTCTGTGGATGATCACTATTAATGTGTTTCCAAACATCTTTGAAACGAAGTTATTCTAACTAGTGGCATGACATGGACAAAATAACGGGAGATATCAGTGCAATGGGTACCTCTCCCCAAGACTGACAATCTACAACGACTGTTTACAATAAAATGAGATGACTGGTAAAAATGTTTTGTTACAACAGAATTCCATCTAATAAAATGAACCCATAAAAACGCCAAAAATATAAAGTAAGTACTGTATTTCAGAGACTGCTCTCTCTCTCTCTTCAAAGAGAGAGACAGCTGTCTCTGAAATATAGTACTTACTTTCAATTTTTGTCGTTTTTATGGGCTCCTTTTATTAAAGTGATGTATATATATATATATATATATATATATATATATATATTTTATATATATATATATATATGTGTGTGTGTGTGTGTGTGTGTGTGTGTGTGTGTGAGTGTGTGTGTGTGTGTACACGCTCATACACACACACCAACATATATATATATATATATATATATATATAATCTGCTGGTTACTTTTTACCAGATACGTATGTAATTGTAATAACCACAGTATCCCCTCAATTTCTAAAAGTCTTCACTTTTTGGATACGCTTACCGTTACAAACGCTTTGTATCGACAAGCGTATACAAAGTGCGAAGAATTCTGATAGTTGAGAGGTCACTGTGTTTATTTCAATTGCACACGAACACATACAGACATATATATACGTGTATATCACCGTTAATATTTCCATTAACATAGAACAGGATCGAAAAGCCAAATCCAGATGCTAAGGACGTTGCATACCATCACAAACTCCTACCAAGGTACTTTCATAGCACATGCATAATTGCTTGTCACAGCAGAGCCACAACTCAAGGAAATGCGAAAGCCGACTTAGCGTTCCTGTTTTACAAATAGGTCTTGATTATCAGAAAGAGCTAAAATAAAGGTCCATTTTCTTCTTGACAACCTGTCCTTCAATTACTGTTCTTTCGTTCACAGTTCGTATTACTGCTAAATTTTCCCATTTTATTATTATTATCATTGTTATTCGGAAGATGAAATCCATTTATATGGGACAAGCCCACAGGGGCCACTGACTTGAAAATCAAGCTTCCAAAGAACATGGTATTCATTAAGAGGAAGTAAGACGAGGTAAAGGGAATTACAGAAGGAAGAGGCCCCATGTATTAAAAAGAAAATCTAAAAAAATCAATAAATCAACAAATAGATTAAAATGTATTAAAACGAAAGGATAATAGTATTAGGGTAGTAATGTATTGCGCCTTCGCTTGAACTTCTATATTTCTTCTATATTCCTTTTCAGTTCAAATCTGTTTAAAACGAGTAAAACATATACATTCGAAAATGCCATTGGAAAAATGATAATGGAAAAAACTATCATATTACAAATGAAAATTCTCCAGTGTTATTCTCCATATCGCACACTGTACAGAGGCAATAGATCTTTTTCGAAAGAACTGATTGAACACAAGGAATCTGTCAGACTTCAAATTTTAATTTCAAATATTCTAAAGAATTGCTAATTTGAAATTTGGAAACCTAAAACAAACAGAGATTTGTTCATTATGAGAAAACAGACATTATAAAGGAATGCAACGTGGTACCTAAACAGGAAATCGCTACCAAATCATTTAGAGAGAGAGAGAGAGAGAGAGAGAGAGAGAGAGAGAGAGAGAGAGAGAGAGAGAGAGAGAGAGAGAGAGAGAGAGAGAGAGAGAGAGACTGATTTTTTAAAACTAAGAAAACTCAATTATCTTCGGACTGTGACCCACCTTTATATTATTGTTAATAATTACGTTTTTTACGAATGGCTGTCAGATCATGGAGTCACATTTTCATATTTTTCAGAAAAACAACAACACCGAAACCAAACCTCCACCATGTGTGACGACGAAGAGGCGGCGGCGCTCGTTTGCGACAATGGCTCCGGTCTTGTCAAGGCTGGCTTTGCCGGTGATGATGCCCCCAGATGTGTTTTTCCCTCCATCGTTGGCCGCGCCCGTCACCAGGGTGTGATGGTCGGTATGGGTCAGAAGGACGCCTACGTCGGTGATGAGGCCCAGAGCAAGAGAGGTATCCTCACTCTCAAATACCCCATTGAGCATGGTATTATCACTAACTGGGACGACATGGAGAAGGTCTGGTACCACACCTTCTACAACGAACTCCGCGTTGCCCCTGAAGAATCCCCAACAATGCTCACTGAGGCTCCCCTTAACCCAAAGGCCAACCGTGAGAAGATGACTCAGATCATGTTCGAGTCCTTCAACATGCCTGCTACTTATGTGTGCATCCAGGCTGTCCTCTCCCTCTACGCCTCTGGCCGTACTACTGGTGAGGTTTGCGACTCCGGTGATGGTGTCTCCCACATGGTTCCAGTATATGAAGGCTTCGCCCTTCCTCACGCCATCCTTCGTCTGGACTTAGCTGGTCGTGATATCACTAACTACCTGATGAAGATCCTGACTGAGCGTGGCTACTCCTTCACCACCACCGCTGAGCGTGAGATCGTCCGTGACATCAAGGAAAAGCTGTGCTACATGGCTCTTGACTTTGAAAGTGAGATGAATGTAGCTGCTGCATCTTCATCCATTGACAAGTCTTATGAACTCCCTGATGGTCAGGTCATTACCATTGGTAATGAGCGTTTCCGTGCTCCTGAATCTCTGTTCCAGCCTTCTTTCCTGGGTATGGAATCTGCCGGTGTTCATGAAACTGTCCACAATTCCATCATGAGGTGCGACATCGACATCAGGAAGGACCTGTTGGCCAACATTGTCATGTCCGGTGGTACCACCATGTATGCTGGTATTGCTGACAGGATGCAGAAGGAAATCACCACACTTTCCCCCTCAACTGTCAAGGTCAAGATTATCGCTCCTCCTGAGAGGAAGTACTCCGTCTGGATCGGTGGCTCTATTCTTGGTTCTCTGTCAACTTTCCAGGCCTTGTGGATCACCAAAGAAGAGTACGATGAGTCAGGTCCTGGTATCGTCCACCGCAAGTGCTTCTAAACCTTCATTTGTCATCATATACTTTCGGAATCGAACACGGAGCATAGAAAATATGATAAGGTCATGAATTATTTATCAGAGTACTTTTGACCTCTTCTAAAGACTGAGAATAAAATATTTTTACAATATATTCTTTCTTATTCCTTATATATGTAACAGTACATTGCATCCTGTCATGAAGCGGAAATTTTTCACTGGAGCTTAAAGATACGGGGTAAAGCATACAAAGTGACTTTACGGTTTCTGGGTGACCTCACTTTACCAAAGAGTACTTGAAAAACGGAAAATTGCTGTCACCTTAAAGATATATATTTGAAATACTGCATGAATGCACATGTGATCCTCATGATCCTGTACCGATTTTTCACCAATATTCGCAATCATTATCATTTTGATGTCCTGCTCTTTTGCATACAATACTACATTGCATAGGCGCAATATAATCCACTTGGGTTTTCAGTAAAGTATCGGTACTTGTTATTATAATGATCCTTAATGCTGCACTAGTGGTAAAAGTAGGATGTTACAAGCCCAAGAGATTCAATAGGGAAAGGAGCTCATTATGATAAAGAAATAGAAAAATAAAAAATGATGAGAAGTAACAAAGTAAAGAATAAACTTTATAAGAGAAATAAGAAAGAAAAACTAACGAGATGAAACAATGAAAATTAGAATATATAGCTAATAAGAAAATACTAGCTTATTTCCTCTTATTACACAGAAATCCCGGTATCGCCTGGACAATGACCTGCTTTAAACCATCGATCCCTTGTGCTTTGATCAATGACCATTAAGGAGGTCTTTCTTAACTTAATGGATTTTGGGAATTCGATTTCAAGAGTGCTTCTCGTACTTCTGCTTATTTCGTTGACCATAAGTACATTAATTTCTTACTTACCGTAAGTACATTAGTACACTAATGATGATTTCTGACAATCCTACAAAAATGTGACTGTCGTACAAGGAAGAGAATAAAGCATAAACACTTCCAGAATGCAAAAACTTCAATAAATAAATGAAAAGGCTGCAATAAATGATATTTCCTTAAATGCAGTAGTGTGATAAAAGGAGACGCATTTATACTGTCTGATGGATATCATAAAAATATAACTAATATTCATTAATCATAGAACTTCCTAAACTATTTATTCTCGGGAAGCAATCAGTGATATATATCTGTATTCCTTAGGCGACAACAATGAACCAAACTAATACTGGTGGTAAAAGACGCCTCCTAATAGAAAAAATATCAGAAGTGTAACAACATCTTGTTTCAGATTTATAAATAAGTATCAAAAGAAGGCAGAGACAGGATTTAGGTAAATTGGGTGTCATCAAGGATAGAGATGGGAATATATTGTATAGGGATGAAGACATTAAGAAGAGATGGTGAGAGTATTCTGAACAACTTTTAAATACCGAATATGAGAGAGAGAGAGTGGAGATGGAGGAAGCACCGAGGGTGGAGGGATCAGTGATGGAGATACAAGATAGAAAATCGAAGAGAGGATTAAGTAAATCGAAGAATGATAAAGCACCAGGTCCATCGGAGTTGGTTATAGTGGAAAGGAATAAGAATGATGGACTTACAAAAACCACTTAGAATTAAATATTTGCGAAAAATAATGTAAATATTCATGGGTAAATATGAGATCAAAAGCAGTGAAAAAGTTTACTCTGCAAAATTCGCCAAAGTCCTCAGTAATTTTGAAAATAAACCCTCTATACTCTTGGAATACTTTTGAACAAGATTTTAAATAAAATGTGAATTTTGACAATCCCCGTTATAAAACTATATCTTATACAGTATTTCAGATTATATTCTAAACTAAAAAAACGACCTATGTGTAACTTACAGTTATACAGTAGATTAAATTAATACAAACATAATTTATGTATTTACTTTTAAAGTTACCACATTTGTCCAAATCTTAGTGGTTTATTAAGGATGTTATAAATACTCAATAAATGAAAGCAATGTTCAGTATAAAACAGAGAGAGAGAGAGAGAGAGAGAGAGAGAGAGAGAGAGAGAGAGAGAGGAAAGGAAGTAAATTATGTAGCACCTTAATTATTTAAAGAAATTGTTTGGGTCACACTTAAGAGAAAAACGTGAAACGTTATTCTTCTGGTGTGTTTATTAAAAGCTAGCGTTGCGATACACTTCCCATTTTAAAAATAACAGGCAGCGAAAGACGATAGGTACCTCACCGCCGCACCCCATGTCTGAAAAGAGGAAGACAGTATTAAAACTGCTAAAGCGCATGCGCACGATTTCAATTGACCGAAGACTGGCCGCCGAATACTGTTTTTATCATAATTTACGAGGTGAGGGTGACACACGTGTATTGTATTTTTCCTATTTTCTCCAACTCCCCCGCACGTGGGAGTACGCCAGGCGTTACGTATAAAAGGACGGCGCGAATCGCATTTTGGTAGTCACCGCAGAGACTCATACCTAGTGGGTAAGTGATGTGATTTCGTGCCCACTTCTTCACTCTCTCATTCTGCATCAAATTCTTGTGATTCTTCTGGGACTGAAACTTCCTAAACATTTTCCAATTGGCGGTTGTAGTCAACTCTGTCGAGGACTCAAGAAAGTTTCTTAATTCTTCATAATACTGAACCGTAATCAGTGCTGAATATTGTGAATTGTTAAATGCTGCAGCTGAACGTTTCTCATAATACTGAACTCCAGTCATTACTGAATACCGGAACCTCATTAACGCAGTGCAACCGAATATAATTCAATGTGGACAATATTTTCTCGGTGTTAAAATGCCGACTTTGACGGAAGTAAATTCACAGATACCTAATGTAACCATATAAATCTAAAGCTAAAAATTACACGAAGAATTCAAGTAACTTTGCATATGATTGCAAAAATGTCTCGTGGACCTATCTGTAAAGCCAAGTTGCAGAGTGCCATGAAAATTATTCTGAAAATAAGGGCTTCGAATTCTCTTACGTTAATGGCATTTTAAAATTAATTTCCGTTATTAAGAATTTCAAGAACTAAGACAAAACATTTATCATTTTCATACGGAAAACATACGGCAACCAGCAAATCACGATACCAATATTTATCACGGATTGTCCTTGCCAATTCTCATTGGATTAAACACTGAAAAGCTGAAAAAGGAACGTTTATTCCTTTTTTTCATCAAAATGACATATGTCTTCGAAAATTCCCGTTATGCAACAAAAGTATTAAGGGGAAATTGCAAAAAGCTTTCTCTAATTTCTACTAGCCACGCAATATCATCAGGGTTAAATATATATCCATTCGTATCTATGACTATGAAAAAATTAAGACTTTTGAAAGTCCAAACAATCAAGTCGAAGTTGAACGTCATAAAACTCATCATAGAATATTAGTCTTTTTATCATTCACATATAACGATACAAATTCATATTTAAATTCCATGGCAAAGAGCACAATTACCATACATTTTAAGGTAAAAAAATAGTAAAACAAATCCATATAATTACCATTTTTTATAAACTTAACCTGTGAAAATTTTAATGAAATATTACACTACAAAAAGAGAAAAAAAGGAGCAAGAGCAAGAGAAAGGTGCCTGACTGCAACTAAACTAACACTTGAGGACATGAGTCATTAAAGCTTAACTGTATTGTCTGAATACGTAAAGATTGTATTATTTTGCATCAGTGATACATTTGAATAAAAATAATTCAACTCTTCATGACATAGAGAGTAATTAAAAAATAAATTTTCTGTTCTTAGGATAACAACATCACCAACGCAAGACCCCCACCATGTGTGACGACGAAGAGGCGGCGGCGCTCGTTTGCGACAATGGCTCCGGTCTTGTCAAGGCTGGCTTTGCCGGTGATGACGCTCCACGAGCTGTCTTCCCCTCCATCGTTGGCCGCGCCCGTCACCAGGGTGTGATGGTCGGTATGGGTCAGAAGGACGCCTATGTCGGCGATGAGGCTCAGAGCAAGAGAGGTATCCTCACTCTTAAATACCCCATTGAGCATGGTATTATCACTAACTGGGACGATATGGAGAAGGTCTGGTACCACACCTTCTACAACGAACTCCGTGTTGCCCCTGAGGAATCCCCTACCATGCTCACTGAGGCTCCCCTCAACCCAAAGGCCAACCGTGAAAAGATGAC
The DNA here is from genome assembly GCF_015104395.2 of Macrobrachium nipponense. Classification (NCBI taxonomy): domain Eukaryota; kingdom Metazoa; phylum Arthropoda; class Malacostraca; order Decapoda; family Palaemonidae; genus Macrobrachium; species Macrobrachium nipponense. Next base: position 17,054,444 of record NC_087217.1, read on the forward strand.
TCAGATCATGTTCGAATCTTTCTCCATGCCAGCTATGTATGTCTGCATCCAGGCTGTCCTCTCCCTCTACGCCTCTGGCCGTACCACTGGTGAGGTCTGCGACTCTGGTGATGGTGTGACCCACATGGTTCCAGTATATGAAGGTTTCGCCCTTCCCCATGCAATCCTTCGCCTAGATTTGGCTGGTCGTGATATTACCAACTACTTGATGAAGATCCTGACTGAACGAGGCTATTCGTTCACCACCACAGCCGAGCGTGAGATTGTCCGTGACATCAAGGAGAAGCTCTGCTACATGGCTCTTGACTTCGAAAGTGAAATGAATGTTGCAGCAGCTTCCTCTTCTCTCGACAAATCCTATGAACTTCCTGATGGTCAAGTCATTACCATTGGTAATGAGCGTTTCCGAGCTCCCGAGTCTCTGTTCCAGCCTTCCTTCTTGGGCATGGAATCTTCTGGTGTTCATGAGACTGTCCACAATTCCATCATGAGATGCGACATTGACATCAGGAAGGACCTTCTGGCCAACATTGTCATGTCTGGTGGTACCACCATGTATGCTGGTATTGCTGACAGGATGCAGAAGGAAATTACCCTCCTGTCTCCCTCAACCGTAAAAGTTAAGATTATCGCTCCTCCTGAGAGGAAGTACTCCGTCTGGATCGGTGGCTCTATTCTTGGTTCCTTGTCTACTTTCCAGACCATGTGGATCACAAAGGAAGAGTATGATGAGTCTGGTCCTGGCATCGTCCACCGCAAGTGCTTCTAACTGATGAACACAGCAATTTAACCTATGAGCTTCTATTAGGAATTTCATGATTTTTTTTTCTTTTGTTTTATCATGTGTATTTTTGGTGATTGAAGAAAAGTATTTTTACACTATACTGTTTCTTATTTCTCGTAAATGAAGGATTATAAGTTTATTATTACAGAGATCATGGGAAATATATTGAATTCCCACAAGAATTTCCAAGTTTATTGTTTCAATTACACTTACGTTTAAGGTAAATACCGATAAAACCGAATAAACTGTCTATTCTGCACCACAATTATACTTAAACTGGTAAAAGGAATATAATTTAAAACAGAAAATATGTCTTTGATCACGAAAATTTATTAGATCTAACATGAGTTACTCATGATAAAAAATGTTTACTTATATGTAAGAGAACGAAGGATAGACAATAAATCATGGTAAGATAACCAAGTCTTTGGAGTACCAACATTGTTTATACAAATTACTAATCAGTAATTTTTCAGGATAATATAAACAGCTATAGTCATTATGCATTTGAATGAGAATTTAAAAAGCCAATCCACCAAAACTTTAAGTCATCAATATTGTATATGTGCTCTTGAGCTCATTTAAGAATCAGTAACAAGTGTCAACTACAAAAAGGAACACGTAAAATAACATTATCAAATTGAATATGACTTACCTTTACACAAAATAACAAATGATTCCACTTACCAGCTCCTGTAAAAAAAAAAAGAATACATTTAATTTTAGGAAGATTACAACCATTTTCCTGTTTACTAGAAAAAAAAACAGACACTTAACCAGCAAAAATATATGATCATATGATAAACCTTTACACATAAAAGATGAAACGTTTGAATCGTTGCCTTTTCTGTCTTCAAGTCTTATAGAATCTTAATTTCCTTTATACTTACATGTAAGTATGAATACCCAAGAATACAAAGATTTAATCATTCACCAATTACAAATACTGATTATGTTTATCATCTAAGTATGTAGATTGTGAGCTGGAGAGAAATACAGAGGAATCTTTTCTCGATATGTATGGATACTCGAAATGATCACACACATTAGTTAAGCTCTTGAAAAAGCTGCACGTAAATCAATGCAGCAATCTGCTTCGCCATCTTCTGGATTACCACATTAGTAATCTACATGACAGTACGCTGTTAAGTACCAAATTAGTCCTGGTCATCGAGTGGTTTGGGAGTCAGACTGATTATCATGCTAACATGGGTTAAAGTCAACATTTGTACTTAATAAACATTTCCTCATCTTGAAGTGTTTCTCTTCTTTTTTAATATATTTCTGATAGTTTCCTCATCGGACTCACAGCCGAAACATCATGTATATACATTTATATATATACATACTATATATTTATACATTATCATGCTGACATGGGTTACAGTTAATAATTACACTTAATAAACAGTTCCGAATCATGAAAATCTTTCGTTAGATAATTCTAGGTAAACCTGTGGCTTTCGCTTAAGTATAATATATATATATATATATATATATATATATATATATATATATATATATATATATATATATATATATGTGTATGTATAACTGAATCACGAAAGTTAGGAACGTGATAATCATAAATAAAGATATATGCCACGAGGGAAAAATAAACGAAGGTGGATCTGCGAGACCTTTCGACATTAAAGGTCCTTTACTGAGCAGTAAAGGACGTTTAACGTCAAAAGGTCTCGCAGATCCTCCTTCGTTTATTTATCCTTCGTGGCATATATCTATATATATATATATATATATATATATATATATATATATATATATCTATATATATATATCGAGCTACAATGTCCTTTAATATCTAATTCGCTCTACCTCGGAATTAATATATTTTCATATATGCTTAACCGAAGGGGAATTTTTTCTCGATAATAGACTTGCCTGGACCAGGGCGCGAACCTATGATCCTTACAAATCCAGGAACGTCAGTGAAGCTTTATCCTACTACACCACCGCGGTGGTGTAGTAGGATAAAGCTTCACTGACGTTCCTGGATTTGTAAGGATCATAGGTTCGCGCCCTGGTCCAGGCAAGTCTATTATCGAGAAAAAATTCCCCTTCGGTTAAGCATATATGAAAATATATTAATTCCGAGGTAGAGCGAATTAGATATTAAAGGACATTGTAGCTCGATATATGTATATGAATCACGGAAATGTGATATGACTTATCTATATATATATATATAGATATTATATATATATATATATCATATATATATAATACATATATAGACTACATATATATATATATATATATATATTATATATATATAATATATATATATATATAGATCTGTATATATATATAATTATATATATATATATATATATATATACAGATCGTTATTTATATATATAATTAGTATATATCTATATATAATATATATATATATATACGTTATATATTTATATAATACGTGAATATGTTATTCGCAATCTTTCCTAACCCTACAATATCCAAATAAATGCTAAATTAATTCTGCAATATATATTAGGGGAAACGATTAAGTAGAATATATAATGCATTTGTACAAAACCCACTTCATGATTATACCTTTTCTACACGAATTTCAGATGAAAATGTTAAATTTTTAATATCTTTAATAGTGAAAAACCTATAATGATTATATTACCTTATTTTATAGTTACTCTGGCGTGGTATTTGCCACCAAATTACCACGGAGAGAATAGAGAGAAAGAAAATCATCTGGAATGATTTTAGTTTTCTGGCACACAGCAGATAAAGAAAATGCAGTGCAGCCAATCCGTCTTTCGAACGAAAAGCTAAAAACTGAATGACTGAAATCTTTTATTTTGAATACAGATGCAATGTAGCATATTTATCGAAGCTATAAACAATAATAACGCAAAGCTCCTTGAGGGTCTCGCGAGGTCACCAGGGAAGAGGAATTTGAAGATTGCAGTGTCCAAGCAAAAGACAATTCACTCAGGTGTTACAAACAATAAAGTTTTTTTTTATTTTCTCTTACTTTTATTGTGAATGGGCTGAAAATTTTTTAATTTATCTGAAAACCTGATCTTAATTTAGGGCAGAGAATACAGGAAATCTTAGTTGTTCAAGAAGTAGGGAAAATAATTAACAAAATCAAAGTCGACAAAACTTTTATGAACTTGTTGATATTTTTTTTATTGAATTTAAAGCAATTTTCGTTTAAAGAGAAAAGGGACAAATCCCATTGAATATCTTGAGAGAGAGAGAGAGAGAGAGAGAGAGAGAGAGAGAAGAGAGAGAGAGAGAGAGAGAGAGAGAGAGATTAATATTTATGATTAAATTGTGATTTCAGTTCCTTGTGGGATCATTTATAAAATACACGTATTGTAATATTAGAAACACATAAAACAAAGCTGAAAATCGAACCCTGAATGAGAACACGGCGGTCACCAAACATCCAGGAAGTAAAAATTCCTTATGGACAGCAGATCAGGGAAGATTCACGGAGACAGCTGGAAAATTGATTGAAGTATGTAATTTCTACAAATCTCAGGAGTCGGGACAATTTATACAGTTCCATAGGAGACTTATGCAACCAGAGGGAGAGTAAGGAACTAGAAAATTAATCTAAATAAGAGGGTATCAGTCTAGATAAATCAGTATAAGTAAACCATGTACATAAAGAGCAAAAATTAAATTTTAAAAAGTCCATTGTCTTTTTATACTCAAGGAAGTGCATTTGAGATTAAACACTCTAGATTTTGGATAATCGCGTAGTGCTTTTATATGGGCAAAAGACCATTGAAAAGTAATGTTCTCCGGTAACAATTATTTTTCTCTATGAAAATAAATGTTCAAAGATGGAATACCTACTTAATCATGAAAGCTTTGTTGGGAGAGGTATCATGTTATTCTAACACCATTCTCTCGTTATTATGATAGAAATGGCTACATTACTACTGCATCAAAATCACTGAGGGTTATAATTAAAGATGGGGAGATTGCAGTGAAAAAAAAATTACTCTGCTACATTACACGTTCTTCTAAAAATTGAAACACATTAACGGGGCGTAAACATTTCAGGTACATCCAATTCTGTGCAAAATGAGTCCTAGTTACTCTTTAGAACAAAATGCTGTGATTACACGCGCAGATTCTCGGAGTTGAAGACGCAGAAGGCTTATTCAAGTACTCTTGACCTAATGTATTGCAGACACTTAATTTTAATTTTCCTTTCATCTGCTCTGACAGATAGAGGCTGAGTGATATATGCTTTCTATTCATTATCTCATCAAATTGCCAATTAGAAAATTTCCCTCTTTTCCACAATTTATTTCTGCCGGCAAGCGGCGACATACAGATTTTCTTGTTATTACAGTTCATTAATTATCTGACCCAGAACCTGTAAATTGATTTATGACCTTCATCTACCATTTTATTAAGTGATTGTCATCAAAACCATCGTCCTTACACTACATATAACATTTCGGAGACTAATAAATTGTTTCCGTTATTTTTTAATTTGTTTATCATGTAAAAAAAACTACTACGAAATTATTATAAAAAAGTCTTTCTTTATACAAAATATGTACCATCTCTTCTAAACTCGTAAGAAACATTCCTACAAGGGATGCATTTACATTCAGAGAGAGAGAGAGAGAGAGAGAGAGAGAGAGAGAGAGAGAGACTTTTTAATTGCTTTACTTTAAGAGTATGTTCACTGACGACAGAAAATTTCCTAATGCCAATTGTCATCTCACTTAAAAAAATAAACAAGTAGAGTGAAGCAGCGAGGCCAGATGTTCGATGCGTATCGTAAGAAGTTAGCTAACACCCAATGTTTTTCTAATAATTTACAATCGCTGGTCACCAAGATTTTGCAGAGGCTGACAGTAAGGTATTGCATTTTCCCCCTTTAACCCCCGCCCCCCACCTCCGGCTCCCATCACAATCCTCCCCCGCACGTGGGAGTTGGACAGCAACTCTTATAAAAGGACGGTGGGGATTAATTCCTGTTAGTCGTTACAGAGACTCACACCTAGTGGGTAAGTGGTACGCCCTGCACGTTCTGCCTTCACCCTTCTTCTGTGATTCCATAGAGAGAGAGAGGGGTCTGCAAACTGTGGTTAAAATCCGCCGCGGTTGTAACCAGTGTTGGATCTTGAGATACGCAACAAGTCTCAAAGTATTGCTGCCGTTGTGGTCGTTCAGTGATATCGACACTTTGCCAAAGAAAATAGTGGATGCTGAGAATTGCTGTAGAATCTATTAGGAAGATTTCATACTGAAAGTTTCCTAAATGCCTTCCGCACAACCACTAAATATTAATGTGCATTAACCGCATCAGGATAGTTTGAAATATACTCGTGATCTATTAAAATTTTCAAATGCTCTCTTAACACTGTGAACAAAAATTCTTTAAAGTCTATGAGGAAACCGTGTATCCCTTGTGTTTCACTTTTCAACATATCTTAAGAACTGGGATCTTTCAAGCTCTAAAAAGTCTTTATTTTTCATCTTATTTATTTTAAACTGATTTGTAAATTTGATATTAGTTAACCTCCATTCAATTTTCAACAACGTAACCGTAAAACTTGAAACAGATAATTCAACTAATGAAGTACAGAAAATGAAGCAATTAACAATAAACAAAAACAAATATTTCAGACAATGAATTTTGCATCATTAAAAGGAAAAATTGATCTCAGAACTGAATCTTATACATATTAATATTAGATTTTCAAGTGACATTCTTCATAAAGCAAATAATACAGCATATTAAGTTTTCTAACGTTCGTACATTGTAATTTCTGGCTAAGCGATAGAAGCATTTTTACTTGAAAGCTGAAGCAAAATACAAAGTCAAAACCGCTAAACCAAAAGGATTTGAAAAATACCATTCAAATATTTGAGAAGATTCGTGGCAACAGCTACCTAATTTCAATTTCCAAATATTCGAACTTAGAGACGGTTGATTAAGTCTTAACAAACATCTATTCATTAAAATTTTCATTCACTGGAAAAGTTAACTGTTAAATATTGTAAGTTCCGAACTGTGAAAGCAAAATACACGTAGGACTTGAACACGGGCAACAGATACGAATGGAATAGCAGCTGATACTATAAATTTTTACCTTTTCAATGTGGTGGAAAATCTTGCCCTGGCCATTGAAAGGATGGGATGAAAGAAATTATTGGTCAAATACACTGTTAATATAGTTATGTCCCAAGGTTTCCTTTTTTACGATGCAATTTTACACAAACACTATGTATTTTCTTAAATCCTGAAGCTCAAAAAACTAATCTACGTTTGCATGATTAATCTAGATTTTCAGTCTCATAACTAGAAACAGGGGATTAGTAAGCCTACGAAGACATTCATATATATAGAGAAATAATGAAAAGGAATTACAAGAATTTTAGTTACAACTAATTTGAATAAGAGCGGTTATCTGAAATAATTTGTTTTATGAATTCTACAGTGTTGTATAAGAGTAATCAAGTAACGCAGCCTTAACATGTAAAAGAGACCTAGTATGGCTCAAATATTCAAATTTGATTAATCATACATGAAGCTTTCCTCTCCATCTTGCCAAACTCAGTCGATTTCCTCATCCATAGAAGTTAAATTCATTTTCAGGATAACAGCAACACCAAGGCAAAACCTCCACCATGTGTGACGAAGAAGAGGCGGCAGCGCTCGTTTGCGACAATGGCTCCGGCCTCGTCAAGGCTGGCTTTGCCGGTGATGACGCTCCACGAGCTGTCTTCCCCTCCATCGTTGGCCGCGCCCGTCACCAGGGTGTGATGGTCGGTATGGGTCAGAAGGACGCCTACGTCGGCGATGAGGCCCAGAGCAAGAGAGGTATCCTCACCCTCAAGTACCCTATCGAGCATGGTATCATCACCAACTGGGACGATATGGAGAAGGTCTGGTACCACACCTTCTACAACGAACTCCGTGTTGCCCCAGAGGAGTCCCCAACCATGCTCACTGAGGCTCCCCTCAACCCAAAGGCCAACCGTGAAAAGATGACCCAGATCATGTTCGAATCTTTCTCCATGCCAGCTATGTATGTCTGCATCCAGGCTGTCCTCTCCCTCTATGCCTCTGGCCGTACCACTGGTGAAGTCTGCGACTCTGGTGATGGTGTGACCCACATGGTTCCAGTATATGAAGGTTTCGCCCTTCCCCACGCCATTCTCCGTTTGGATTTGGCTGGTCGTGATATCACCAACTACCTGATGAAGATCCTGACAGAGCGTGGCTACTCTTTCACCACCACCGCTGAGCGTGAGATCGTACGTGACATCAAGGAGAAGCTCTGCTACATGGCTCTTGATTTCGAGAGTGAGATGAACGTTGCTGCTGCTTCTTCATCTCTTGATAAGTCATATGAACTTCCTGATGGTCAAGTCATTACTATCGGTAATGAGCGTTTCCGTGCTCCTGAGTCTCTGTTCCAGCCTTCCTTCTTGGGCATGGAATCTGCTGGTGTTCATGAAACTGTCCACAATTCCATCATGAGATGCGACATCGACATCAGGAAGGACCTGTTGGCCAACATTGTCATGTCTGGTGGTACCACCATGTATGCTGGTATTGCTGACAGGATGCAGAAGGAAATTACCCTCCTGTCTCCCTCAACCGTAAAAGTTAAGATTATCGCTCCCCCTGAGAGGAAGTACTCCGTCTGGATCGGTGGCTCTATTCTTGGTTCCTTGTCTACTTTCCAGACCATGTGGATCACAAAGGAAGAGTACGATGAGTCAGGTCCTGGTATCGTCCATCGCAAGTGCTTCTAATTTTAAGGAAATTATTAAGTGCTGCTTATGAATAAAATATATTTATATATTATATTTCTATTCACCTATAGCGACAATACTGGCAACCGTTTAATATCTATAAATGTGCTTTTATCCATAAAAGTCTTAAGACGAACGCTCGGTTTTAAAAATACAAATATCTATATCCAATGAGAACATTAAAGTGCTCCCTAATTGGACAGAATTATTTAGATAAACTTAGTTCTCAAACTCTGATGTTCAAAATGACCACTCTTGAATGTTATGAAAACAAAAGCAGACCATACAACCATGAGAGAGAGAGAGAGAGAGAGAGAGAGAGAGAGAGAGAGAGAGAGAGAGAGAGAGAGAGAGAGAGAGAGAGAGAGAGAGAGAGAGAGAGAGAGAGAAAGAGACTTCAATAACCAACCTTTAAGTTCAGCGAGGATTTTTAAAAGACGAACCAGGACTAAAAAGAAAATTATTAAAATGATAGAGAAAACTTCAGGACATTACACTCGAATCAATTCACAATCTAAGAATATAATTGCATCATATAATTTATACCTCTCAAACGTTACCCAAGACTATCATCAAATTATGAACAAAGAATATGAAATATCACCAGTACTTTTATTTATCGCTTTACATAATCGCGATTTGTGACCAATTTCATTCAGTAAAACGAGTAGACAATGATGGCTCAAAGGTACGAATTGCTGCCCAGTTACAATCACCTACCGATAAATACACCAGTTTTGCATTCTACTCATTGTTCTGATATGCCAGAACAGCAATCTACTCGAATACATGGCTGCAAGAACCGTAAGAAAAGCATTCCACCTACAGTCTTTAGAAGGCTGGAAGACCCAGCTACAATGCATTCGAATCACCGCCCCAACATGGCTGAAAGAGCTGACAGTCATCCATTCAAATTTTCATTCAAGTGTGACAAGAAGATCAGCCAAGTCAGCATTCTTCTCATCATCTAAACGCCACTGGAAAAGCTGGCAGTCCAATACTCCAATTTCAATTTTCACATGATGGTAAGACATGGGCACAATGAATTCGTAAACATCATTGAAAGGTCCAGCAGAGCTGCAATTCATTTTCACTTGAGTGATTAATAACGTGACACAGCTGTATTTCACAAATCACAACATATGAGTGGCAAAGTTTATTCGTTAAGTTTACCTTTTCATTTTCTAAAGTATTAACCATCATCACCACGCCCATAGCTGTGCCATGCACACGGCCTGTGTGAAACTCCGTTGCTCATAAAAAACATATTTCACCTTTGATGTTGGTTAATCATCTTTGCATACAGAGAGCATTCGAGATAATCCTGAACTTCTGTTCTTTCTAATTCATCCTTCGTTTTCTGTCTATTCGTCCAGATCTCTTCTACCCTTATACTCGATATATCCAACCACACCTAGCACGCCAAGTCCATGCCAATGACAAATGAATAATTTCATGGTAGAGTGACATGGAAATAACAAAAATGTATTACTGAGTAGGCAGAATAAAAGGGAAGACCACAAAAATAAATAAATAAATCCGAATTTCTAAATACATTTTCACCGATTATCACAAACATAGGACTAGGAAGACAATGTAAGACCTATAATCAGAACATACAGATGGGAAATCTTTCAAGTTGGTACTAAATTCCACGGGCAAGAATACATCCAACTTTATTTCTTCTTCGTTTTATCTCCCTTTTTTTTTATTCAAAGAAGATCTGAGTAGGGGGCGGAGCTGCAAGAAATAAGAGAGTCAGGTAAACAGATAGGGTGCTATAAACTGAAGCGTGGCTGAGTTCGAAAGTTAAAATAACAGAGAACAATGATTTCACATGGTACCAGCAAAAGTACTGTACATAATAAATAAACAAAATTACTACGTTGAATATAATTAAAATGTGAGATGTGATATGGTCCCCATATGTGAAGGAAAATTTATATTCTTAGCTTTACAAAATGTGAATGTTTCGATACGTCCCACACAGGAAGAGTTACTGGCTTTTATGAAGGTGCTAACGACAGCAAAATGAGTCTAGTACAGGAAAACTTTGTGATTGTGAGTCAGGAACCCCCTGCAGACGATTTATCCAAGGTGTTGGCAACATTCTATTGTGTGGGTCAGCCTCACGTATTTGTGGTATAACTGAAGATATACGGAGACACCAGAGGGTTATTTGTTTTTTTATTAACATAAAATCATGCTCAGATGTAAACATGCTACTCGTACTAGAAATTTTACAGGTAAAAAATTAACTTTTAACTTTAAATTTTACATTTTAAAAACAGTTGCCAGGAAAAAATGAAATTATGAGTGATTTGATAATTATGTTCAAAACCTTAATTTCACACTCATTAGGACCCCATGACACAGACGCTATATAATATATATATATATATATATATATATATATATATATATATATATATATATATATATATATATATATATATTAGAGGGGAATTCCATTAAATAGTTACGGTTAATACGAAATACTGCCAGCTACCCACGAGGGTTATTTTCAGCTCATACACAAATAGCAGATAAAAATGAAGAAAGAAAACACGAGGAAGGAGACGTAAATACATTACAAAAAATCGTCAAGGTCCCTTTCACAAAAATGTATGGCGCATCTTAGGTTCATGCTCCTCGAACAAATGTTCATTGTACATTGATTTAAAGCCACGAGTGTTGTCAAAACAAAGGCGACGAGGACCCCTGGCTACACGGAATGACAGCCAGATTTCATCGCATTCCCTCCCATGTGGGAGTAGGAGGTTCTGCGATCATATAAAAGCGGGAGGCGGATTAAGCCTCGTCAGTCGCTAGAAGGCTCACCTAGTGGGTAAGCGTAACAGGCCGCGTCTGTGTGTTGAAACTCTGATCGTGTGATCCTTGTGGGATAAGAATTGCTCGACAACTGCAAAACTTTGCGGAATACCCAGTGCATTAGAACGGCGCCTAAATTAAAGCTATCATTACACTGAAATGGTATCTAATAGAAGACGAAATAGAATCTACTTTATAAGTCCCATCTTTGCGTTACGGTTATATTGGATTCGATCAATTCCCCGCGGATTTTTTGCATTTGATGTTAACCGAAAGCAGTCGATAACTATTAACTTTTAATGGGGACGTTAACAATAACAATTACTTAGTAAAATTCTTAACTCCGTATGAGTATCTGGATTCATCGCACACACACACATATTGCACCGCATTGTTAATTTTCTTCACAGGCAAATTGCTGTTTTAGGAATTTTAGTCCACAATACACAGATGTCTTACTGAATGCTGCGTTGTTTTCTTGATTACATGGGCTCGTACGTCATCTTTTTGTCGAACGCAATTTTAATTATCATATGATAAAAATCAAGACATTATTGATCCTAGTGAATACTATTCAACATAATTTCTCATCTTTGGTCAGTTTTCTTGTTTGCTTTATTCTATTCTAGCCAGAGCAATATTAACTTACTCCTAAAGCCTGTCGCACGATAAATTGCATTCAAAGGTCTGCTTAAGAAAGCGTGTGCTTGATCAATAAAAATTACTTATTACCTTCTAAACAGCAATATCATCAACCTGAAATAGGGTGCTTATAGACACACCCACACACAGACGCACACACATGTATTTATCGATATATATATATATATATATATATATATATATTATATATATAATATATAGAGCATATATATGTGTGTGTGTGTGTCTGTGGGTGGGTGTGTCTATAAGCACCCTATTTCAGGTTGATGATGTTGCTGTTTAGAAAGTAATAAGTAATTTTTATTGATTACTTATTATTACCTTATATATATATATATATATATATATATATATATATATATATATATATATATATATATATATATATATATATATATATATGTATATATATATATGTATAAATGTGTGTGTGTATGTGTGTGTGCACTAAAATGGAAAAATATTGACTATAGTAGATTCACATCAACCGTGCATTTGATGTCTAGGCCCGTCCCTTACGACGCTCATGATTGGCAGTTAATGAGCCAGTCGCAGGGCTGGAAACTCTCAGTCTCTCTCGAGAGTTCACATAGGCAGGATGTATGGTCAACCTCTCCTGAGGGATACTTTTGAAAGACGTATCCCTCAAGAGAGGTGGAACATACATCCTGCCTATGTGAACTCTCTTGAGAGACTGAAAGTTTCCAGTCCTGTGATTGGCTAATCAACAGCCAATCAGGAGTGTTGTAAGGGACTGGTCTAGACATCAGATGCAAGGGTGATGTGAATCTACTGTAGTAACATTCAGAGACATACTGCTGACTGTGGTTAGTCATTGTTATTTTTAAAACGCCCTGACTTTCTGGATTTATATTCTTTTAAAGCCATTTTCACTACACAGACATGAATAATCTGAAATTTCAAATATGTCCTCTGATTTTGTTAAACTCAAATAAGAATCAGATACGTGCTAAGTTTGTGCTCATGGGATTCTTATTTACAGAAGGAAGAAAGCCATCAGGATCTTCTAAATAAAATGTTGCTATAGTAAAAAGGCACTCCCAGATTTTTTTCGCTTAATATTATGTTTACTAGGATTTTAGGGGCACTTTTGCATATTTCATGCTGATCCCCAATATTTTACTATTTTGTCAAAATCTTCTAATATAAATATCTTTTTCTTCAAGGGTATCACTAACACCAAAGCAAAACCACCACCATGTGTGACGACGAAGAGGCGGCGGCGCTCGTTTGCGACAATGGCTCCGGCCTCGTCAAGGCTGGCTTTGCCGGTGATGACGCTCCACGAGCTGTCTTCCCCTCCATCGTTGGCCGCGCCCGTCACCAGGGTGTGATGGTCGGTATGGGTCAGAAGGACGCCTACGTCGGCGACGAGGCCCAGAGTAAGAGGGGTATCCTCACCCTCAAGTACCCCATCGAGCATGGTATCATCACCAACTGGGACGACATGGAGAAGGTCTGGTACCACACCTTCTACAACGAACTCCGCGTTGCCCCTGAGGAGTCCCCAACCATGCTCACTGAGGCTCCCCTTAACCCCAAGGCCAACCGTGAAAAGATGACTCAGATCATGTTCGAATCTTTCTCCATGCCAGCTATGTATGTCTGCATCCAGGCTGTCCTGTCCCTCTATGCCTCTGGCCGTACCACTGGTGAGGTCTGCGACTCTGGTGATGGTGTGACCCACATGGTTCCAGTATATGAAGGTTTCGCCCTTCCTCATGCTATTCTTCGTTTGGATTTGGCTGGTCGTGATATCACCAACTACCTGATGAAGATCCTGACTGAACGTGGCTACTCCTTCACCACCACCGCTGAGCGTGAGATCGTCCGTGACATCAAGGAAAAGCTGTGCTACATGGCGCTTGACTTTGAAAATGAGATGAACACTGCTGCTGCATCTTCATCCATTGACAAGTCTTATGAACTCCCTGATGGTCAGGTCATTACCATTGGTAATGAGCGTTTCCGTGCTCCTGAATCTATGTTCCAGCCTTCTTTCCTGGGTATGGAATCTGCCGGTGTTCATGAAACTGTCCACAATTCCATCATGAGGTGCGACATCGACATCAGGAAGGACCTGTTGGCCAACATTGTCATGTCTGGTGGCACCACCATGTATGCTGGTATTGCTGACAGGATGCAGAAGGAAATCACCACACTTTCCCCTTCAACTGTTAAGGTCAAGATTATTGCTCCTCCTGAGAGGAAGTACTCCGTCTGGATTGGAGGTTCTATCCTTGGTTCCCTGTCTACTTTCCAGAACATGTGGATTACCCGCGAAGAGTATGACGAGTCAGGCCCAGGCATTGTCCACCGCAAGTGCTTCTAATTTATATGGAGATCAGTATACATATCTAAGAATAAATATTTTCTGAGCTTACCCTTTCTTGTTCTTTATCACATGTTATTACTGAGGATAAGAAAAAATCTTTACAAGGAATCACACAAAAGTATATAGAACTCAGTAACGTACTCATGTTAATTGTAAATTTACAACATTTTCTGTATAAAGCTTTACTTATTTACATTTTTCCATTTACCTCAGCAGATTTACATGACATTTAGTTTATCTTGGTCATAATTACGACTTTATGAGATCGGCTGAACAGTCACAAATATGATATAATAGAAGGAGCACATATCTTGGGACTCGAAGGAAAAAAGATCATCAGGAGACGAAGCTATTTTGTTCTAGATTACGATCGTAGGGGGGTGGGGGGCGGGGGGCGGCGGGCAGAGTTAAAAACGTATAAACGAGCCAATTTAGGAGTCAGACACACTGGCCTACATACACAAAACGGACTGCAACTTAATACACACACACACAGAATACTACAAGAACGAGGAAAATTAATTATTTTAAACTATTTTGCTTCAGTATCCTGGAGAGAAATACTACAAAACCTTATGGGTTCGTCTTCAAAGTTTATTCAGTAGCATAAATACGTAATGGTATTTATTACGTTTCAGTATAACATTTAGCGTCTGTGGTAACTGTGTTCATTAGTATCTTTGTAGATGTGATAAATACACATATGGATATAAACGTAACAATAACTGCAGCCTGATTATTTCTAGACATCACGGCCACCTTAAATAACTTAGCAACAAATGAAGCGAAAAGGAAATAAGAGCAAACAAACATTGCATAAAAAAATATAGTCTGCCAAAACAGCAGCAGTGCCTCGTTCGTTAGCTCGTATCTCCGCTTAGGTAGAGTACCTAACGGCCACGTCAATACTCTTTTGTTTTAACTTGACATTAGTAAACACGTGCTTTCTGTCGCGGTTGTTCTTGGGTTTTTTTGTTCTAGTTTTCTTTTTTCCAAATGTGAGTAAAAACTTTTTTTCTTAAATGAACATGCTAACGCACACACCTTTTAATAAAACTTTCGTACACAAAGCCTTGAAGCACAAAATAAGTGTAAAACATTCCTGATTAATTCCATTTATTTTTGCATTTACAAACACCCATACACAAATATATATATATATATATATCTATATATATATAGATATATTATTATAGATTATATTAAATATATTATTATATATATTATATATATAGAATATGTAATGCTTGTGTGTGTGCAAGTACAAAAATAATAGAAATTAATCAGGAACGTTCACCACTATCATACACTTATTCTGTGCTTTATAGCTTTGTTTATAAAGTATTAATTAAAAGGTGTGTTTATTTTTGCTCCCATTTGGTAAAGAAATAAAAAAAAACAACTATGGCTCTATGCATTAAGCTTACATTCAGACACAGGTGTGAGCTGGCATACACATTTACGAAAACACGTTTGTGCTCTCAGTGGTAAAAAGAAAATAGGAAATCAATGGGCATGAGAGAGAGAGAGAGAGAGAGAGAGAGAGAGAGAGAGAGAGAGAGAGAGAGAGAGAGAGAAGTGTTCTGAAACGAAAGACAAAGAAATACCAAAGAATAGCAGAAAGTAACGACTGCGCCCACGAGTTATTAATGCCCAGGTGACACCGGATCGCGCTGGTAGGAATGTCGGTGAGTGTGGAGGACCACCAGAGGAGGGGGTGAGGGAGAGAAAACCTAAGGAGGAAAACTGGGGCGGGGGGCGGTTGGGGGGTGGGGAGCATGAGAAGGAAGGAGGGGTAGGGGATATTAAATAAAGCGGGGATGTGAGTTGGGGCGCAACTATACGTATGTGTAGCGACAATTCACTATTTCATGGATGTTTCCTTAGAATCTTAAGTGTACCAAGCACAAGAAATGGATTCTGTTATATTTATTTCTCCCACTCTATCTTAAATTCAATGCTTGGTACAAGGTTGCTTTTTTTTTCTTGTTCAATAGCTTATTGAATCTCCAAGATCGCATTAAAAAATTCAGAATATTAATATCTACACGCTTATAATCTATACCATATTTTTCAAAATACTCAATCAAGGGAGTGATTTCTTGTCTTTTATATATAATTCTCATTTTCTCTTTCCATCGCTCTCGTAGTATTCAGATCACTTGATGACCTAGTAAAACCAAATTCAGTCATTCATTACACGTCAGATAGCTAAATCAGCCTTCACTCAAACTTCATGAACAATTATTCATGGGCCTTATCATCCTTCTCAAGAGGAAATGGCGATAAACACCATATCTGTGTAATAACTAGGGCTCCTCTCAGTGAATTTTAAATGTTTTGCTTGAACATAATCGATTTTGAGAATTTTGTGATTTATTTTTGTTTCTCGAGATTACACTTCAAAAAAGGATTATACGCCTGGAATCGGTATTCCAAAGAGTATTAAGATATTGAATTGTAAGAAATGGGAACTGGCCACGCCGTATCCGTGGCCCTCGGTTTTCCTACGAAATGCCATGATTTTTAAATCTTGCAATTAATTTTTAAACTGTTTATGATGTCATTTTTTTTAACTGATACCGACGTGAAAAACTAGATGATATCGACAGCTAAATAACCCAATTGTGAAGGCTCAAACTCGGTACTGCAAGCAAATTTTAATATATTTCAATTTTTCTTTTATGTTCCTGAGTGTTGGTCCAAAATACCCCATTATACCCCGGGAGTGTGGTTGTTCAAAAGAAAACTTTACATGTATTTTAGGAAATTACGCAGAACTACGCACACAGATACCGTTTATTAATAAACTACTTTGAGATTATTTTAAAAATGTATAGAGATCATTTGAGAAATTTACCGTCTTTTCTTTATGTGTTTACGTTTCCTCGAGGGGTTGGTAATAAACATGGTTTTGCATAACATCTAATCCGTTCGTCGCTATTGGTCATGCAACCCACGAGATGGATTAAGCATAGTAGCCGTCATATGGCATGATTAGTAAGCATTGTATAGCACTTCAGCTGCAATGTTAAATCAGTAATCTACCTTTCTTGGCTGATGACCAGCAAAATCAATGTGCTTTCATATACACGATTAAGATGGCGATTTTAGACACTTTGCGGAGGGTAATCAGTAGACAGATTATCCCTACTTTCAACTATACATAAAAAAACGACGTTCAATGCTAAAATTGTGCATCTACAGAACTCGACATTACTGATAATTTTCCACAGGAAATTTCACCTTTAGAAACCTTACCACACAAAACGTTGACCAAAGGATGTAATGCTGATTCGTTCGATATAATGAGGCCGATGTAAACCAGGTAGAATGACAAGGGTACAAACCACAAAAAGGTGACAAAAACTGATACATTCATTATCGTTTAGACAAAAATGAAAGAAATAAAATAATCATTGAAGGGTAATAACATGCAGCTTAAAATAACTACTTGGTAAAACCTCGTCCAAAGTCCCGAACAGCAATTATTTAGTGAATACTTCCAACAAACATGATAAAAATGATAATTCAAATGAGTCTGTTTAGAATAATTTTGAAGTCATACAACACATACTCTTGGGTATTATGTTTATGTCACTGCATTGAATTTAGTGGCATATTCTATTTTGAAACAGAAGCATGTGCTCTGACACTAAGGAGAAACAAGTGAAAAGTGTTCAGTCAGAGACAGCAAACCTCCAAATCCACCCAAATAAAGTCCATTCTTCCCTGAAGTGCTTCTTATTACTCCAAACTTCAATCACTTCTTATCAGGCACGAGGGTGGCCTTTAATAACATTTTCGTAAGAAATCACATAAAAACTTTAGAATAATTCTGCAGACAAAGAAACAAACAGCAGAACAAAAACAACAGCCTCTGCCAGGGGCTAAAATCTTGTGAATTCTCAATTCCTGAAGAACATTATCGAATTTTTTTATTAATAATTTATTGACCACAATCGCCACACTGTAACAATGACATTCAATGGGATATCATAAAAATAATCACCTCTATCAGCGAAACTTTCATATACATGGTTCTGTCTCTGAGTACATACATTCAGAAAGAATTTTTCCCTGTTGATATCCATATGAATGTTAATTAATCACAAACAACAGTAAATAAAGCGTTTATAAAGGAATATTTCAACTCGAACAAGAACCCTTTAAAAAAGTAGGATTGTTTTGCAAGTACGTTTGGTACAAAATACACTCGAAAGTAGACTCCTAATCAAAGATAAGTGGCAACAGGTGCAAGTGCCTGAATTTATACCTCTGGTGGGAAGAACTGTCATTAATGAAAACGATTATAAGAATAACCAG
>NC_087217.1:17075686-17125686 GCF_015104395.2 Macrobrachium nipponense
AAACGTGCAAGGCGATATTAAGAAGAGTCTGTCTTGGAACGAAATTCCTCGCTCAACTAATGCAGATACAGGGTGCGATAGATAAGATATTTAAGAGGCACACAAAAGGGGAGTCCTCGCTAAAAATACAACACTGTTAAAGACAAGCAACCTTACCCAAAGTCTCCATGGTTTTGGCAGAGGATTCAAAAGTCTTATATGAAAAATAAAAAATAACGAGGGAAAAAAGATGAAAATCAACGGTTTTTGGCACTGTATTGCTATAATTGCCCTGCATATGTCGTATGGCCTATTAAAAGAAGATTGCATTGCCGCCAAAAACGACCGCAAAAATCGTGTGATAAAATCGAATATGCTGACGGGAAGTGTCCGTTTCAAGGCGACCGAAAACAATTAACAACCCACGCTTGTATTTGTAATAAACGGGCAATGCCCGCAAAGGCTGTTGGCCAAATATCGCATCCCCCCCAATGTGGGAGTTTGTCGTGGGCTTATATAAATGCACCCAGGTGGATTACTCTGTGCTAGTCGCCGTAAGTCAGCTTGTGGGTAAGTGACGACCCCTCCCATGCATTCTGTTCCCTTGCCCGTGATGCTTGTGATCTCGAAGGATGGAAGGAAGGAGTTGGTCTTGAGATTGCATCGTGAAACGAATTTTGTTGTGACAACGATCGACAGTGGTGTTTAAAATGTTATTTATTTCAGTTCGATTAACGTATACGAGGCGGTACAGTAATATCATCAAACTTTGAAGAACAACGATCATATGAAATCGGATGAGCACTGTGTTTAGAACCTCGAGTAATGGGCGTTTAGTTAAAAAAGGCCTATATGAACAGTCATAAGTGTTGTGACATCATAATGCCCCCTTCAGTATCAAAAGGATATTGTCTTAGGATCCGTTCGTTTATGTTTCTGATCACGCATCGTTAACAAATGATTACTGTTAGAATTATCTGGGGTTCCTAAAATTATGTGAAGGACAATTATGACAAGTCATTATAATCTAGTGAACAACGCTTTTTATGACTGCTTATAACAGATTATCAGATGGCGATTGTATTAAACCCCTTATTTTCCCAATTATTTTCACATACTGCGGCTGTGATTTTTTCGTAATATAGAATAACATCTGTTAAGAATGAATTGATGACGTATTTACCGTTTTTGATAAATCATAAAAAATAATTGTCACTTATCTCTAGAAATATGAAAAAGTTAATACTTTTGTTGAATTTCCTCTTGTGTCTTAATTTTTAGTACATATCGAAATTGCTTAAAAATAAACTACACAGGATAGAAAACCGAAAACAGGGAACAGAGAGCTGTTGTTAAAATGTTAAAGTATTCATACTAACATATGATTACAATATAACAAGTGCAGAATTTTGGTTTACCAATACACAATCCTAAGAAAGGTTTAAAAATAAGCAGGATAACTAACATTATCTGATATTTCATTATGAATTTTAGTAAATTCCTGAGCGAATACCATTAAAGAGTATAGAAAAACGTGAATTCAAATAATAAAACAGTAATGAAAGTGCCCTAAAAATGAAATTATTTATAATTATTCTTAACTTTTAGTCGATTTGGAGCAATAATAACAGGAAATAAATAATTCTATCAATAGCAAACAATATAGCAAGAAGTATGCTGATTAGCCTTTTCATTAAAATATTGTCCTAAGTGCTAATGCTTCCATTTGCTAAAAGTAATTATACAACAAATGCTGCATTTAGTAATAATAATTAGTTAATGTTAAGCCAAAAATGTTAAATACATTTTTTACTATTTTCAGGAGATCAATAAGACCAAAGCAGCACCACCACCATGTGTGACGACGAAGAGGCATCGGCGCTCGTTTGCGACAATGGCTCCGGTCTTGTCAAGGCTGGCTTTGCCGGTGATGACGCTCCTCGATCGGTCTTCCCCTCCATCGTTGGCCGCGCCCGTCACCAGGGTGTGATGGTCGGTATGGGTCAGAAGGATGCCTACGTCGGTGATGAGGCCCAGAGCAAGAGAGGTATCCTCACCCTCAAGTACCCAATCGAGCATGGTATCATCACCAACTGGGACGACATGGAGAAGGTCTGGTACCACACCTTCTACAATGAGCTCCGTGTTGCCCCTGAGGAGTGCCCCACCATGCTTACTGAGGCTCCCCTTAACCCCAAGGCCAACCGTGAGAAGATGACTCAGATCATGTTCGAGTCTTTCAACATGCCCGCCATGTACGTCTGCATCCAGGCTGTCCTCTCCCTCTACGCCTCTGGCCGTACAACTGGCCAGGTCTGCGATTCAGGTGATGGTGTGACACACATGGTTCCAGTATATGAAGGTTTCGCCCTTCCTCACGCCATTCTCCGTTTGGATTTGGCTGGTCGTGATATCACCAACTACCTGATGAAGATTCTGACTGAGCGTGGCTACTCCTTCACCACCACTGCCGAACGTGAGATTGTCCGTGACATCAAGGAGAAGCTTTGCTACATGGCTCTTGACTTTGAAAATGAGATGAACACTGCTGCTGCCTCCTCCTCCATCGACAAATCTTACGAACTCCCTGACGGTCAGGTTATTACCATTGGTAATGAGCGTTTCCGTGCTCCTGAATCTCTGTTCCAGCCTTCCTTCCTGGGTATGGAATCTGCTGGTGTTCATGAGACTGTCCACAATTCCATTATGAGGTGCGACATTGACATCAGGAAGGACCTTCTGGCCAACATTGTCATGTCTGGTGGCACCACCATGTATGCTGGTATTGCTGACAGGATGCAGAAGGAAATCACTGCTTTGGCTCCTTCAACTGTCAAGGTTAAGATTATTGCTCCTCCCGAGAGGAAGTACTCTGTCTGGATCGGTGGCTCCATTTTAGGTTCCCTCTCCACTTTCCAAGCGATGTGGATCACCAAAGAGGAATACGACGAGTCTGGTCCTGGTATCGTCCACCGCAAGTGCTTCTAATCATCCTGATTAGAATGTATTCTATAACTAGGACTGAAATATTTTACGCGACTATGTCTTCATATAACACTTACAACAAATAAAAATTACATACAGATTCAGCGTCTTCATAGGCTGCCACACTCAACAAATTTTCTTTTCAGGAACATTTTATATACAATATTACACAACTTGTAAAAGACAAAAAATATATTCTTAGATTAAAGCCAATTCTTTTACTTCAATCACCAAAGAAAAAGTATAATAAGTAATAAATGATGCCTACACGATACTTAGGAAGCAATATTCATAAGTTACTAAAAATGTGAAAAAAGCACAATTTCTTTTTTTTTTATTTCAGTATTCATGTCTATAGAAGTTTGTTAACCATATCCATGGTGTTTTGATTTGTTCCAAAATATTATGAATAATATTCAAATCAGAAGAAATGCTGCGATTAGCTGATCTGCCTTAGCAGAGAGGGTAATGGAGTGGTAATAACTGGTATGTCATGGAGGAAAACGCCGAGGGAAATGTAGATGTATTTAGGGAATCGCTATATTACTGAAGAGATTTTATGTTATCTGAACATATCTCTAAATCTAAGAAAAAGAAAGTGACTGGGTGTTTTGCCAGGTCCTTAATTAAAAATATTCTACAATGTATGAATTCATTGATAGAAAACACAAGCATAAAATTTTTAACAAAATATACATACTAATAAAAACAAATTGAGAGAAATAAATATATCAACACGACCCCAAAAGTGTTTTTTAATAAAATTTCTGTTATATCCTTTTTATTGTAAACCTGAACTTTGTGGTTTTTCCTATTCATCACTCATATAAAAGATCATTGTTGTTTAACGTTTTCCTCTTCTGAATTAGTTAATCTGCCTTTTTAAATAAGATCACAGCTTATCAATGGATCTGGCTAAAAATGAATATGGTGTTAATATTTATCTAAGATTTTCGACCATTCATTTTACAGCGATGTATTCTTGTTATGAAATTTGTCCCCCGTTGCTTTGTTAAGGGCATAACAGCGGATCTTGGTTCATCTAGGGGCGTAGCGATCAGTCTTAAGGTATGGCATTTATAGTTAGCACAAATTATTAGATTGCTTTATGGTTAGGATTTGAAAAGAGGAGACACAAAATTCTGTCGCCGACTATGATGTAAAGGGTATTTGCTCAACTGATTCCTGACAGCATGTATACCAATGAACTGTTAAATGTTATTGCAAAAATTGTCCATAGATGTGCTTGAATTTGGTAAAAAAATAAGTAAAAGGCAACAGAATATGATTATGTGCCCAAAATGGCAGTTTTAAAAAATGCACTACAGCTAAATGAAGCATCTCTCTCTCCCAAATAGCGTTTATTGCTGAAGGCAATGAAGACTTTTAATAGAAATTGCCTCTTAATTATAATGGTTTAAAATAGAATTGTATGCGATACAATTTGACTTTTGCAGGGCTCACTGTCATAGGATTAGCCTGAAACCTTCAAGTTTATTGTTACAAAAGAGCTTCAGCAGAATTCCATAGCACAACTCCCATAACTTTACTACTTAAATGTTAAAAAAAATCATCAGTATGCATGGTCTTCAAAGAGCTAAATAACGTTGTAAATTATATTAGATTTAACAATAGGATGTGTACGAATACACTGTTAAATATATGACAGTTGGACAGGAAAATAATACGAAATTTATCAAAACAGCCTTGAAAATATTTTATTCATGTAATATTCTTAATGTAATACACATAAACTAGAAGCACTTGCGATGAACAATTCCGGGGCCAGATTCCTCATACTCTTCCTTGGTGATCCACATATTCTGGAAAGTAGAAAGAGAGCCAAGGATAGAACCACCAATCCAAACCGAGTACTTCCTCTCAGGAGGAGCTATGATCTTAACCTTGACAGTTGAAGGAGCCAAAGCTGTGATTTCTTTCTGCATCCTGTCAGCGATACCAGCATACATGGTGGTACCACCAGACATGACTATGTTGGCCAACAGATCCTTCCTGATGTCAATGTCGCACCTCATGATGGAATTGTGGACGGTTTCGTGAACACCTGCTGACTCCATGCCCAAGAAAGAAGGCTGGAAAAGAGATTCAGGGGCACGAAAACGTTCATTACCGATGGTAATAACTTGACCATCAGGAAGTTCATAGGACTTGTCGAGTGATGAAGACGCTGCAGCTACGTTCATCTCACTTTCAAAGTCAAGAGCCATATAGCAGAGTTTCTCTTTGATATCACGGACAATTTCACGCTCAGCAGTGGTAGTGAATGAGTAGCCACGTTCAGTCATGATCTTCATCAAGTAGTTGGTAATATCACGGCCAGCCAAATCAAGACGAAGGATTGCATGAGACAGGGCAAAACCTTCATATACTGGAACCATATGAGTTACACCATCACCAGAGTCGCAGACTTGGCCGGTGGTACGACCAGAGGCATAGAGGGAGAGGACAGCCTGGATGCAGACATACATAGCGGGCATTGAAAAAGACTCAAAACATGATCTGAGTCATCTTCTCACGGTTGGCCTTGGGGTTGAGGGAAGCCTCAGTGAGCATGGTTGGGGACTCCTCAGGGGCAACACGGAGTTCGTTGTAGAAGGTGTGGTACCAGACCTTCTCCATATCGTCCCAGTTGGTGATGATACCATGCTCGATGGGGTACTTGAGGGTGAGGATGCCTCTCTTGCTCTGGGCCTCATCACCGACGTAGGCGTCCTTCTGACCCATACCGACCATCACACCCTGGTGACGGGCGCGGCCAACGATGGAGGGGAAGACAGCTCGGGGAGCGTCATCACCGGCAAAGCCAGCCTTGACAAGACCGGAGCCATTGTCGCAGACGAGCGCCGCCGCCTCTTCGTCGTCACATATGGTGGAGGTGCTGCTTGGGTATTAGTAGTGCCTGAAATGTTCAAAGGAATTAAAAGAAAATTTGGACGAGAAAATACTCTAATTTCTCTGAATACCTTATTAGCAATGAATAAGAAACTTTGACTACTTCCTTTCAAATAAAAATGAATCTAAATGAAAGATTCTCATCCCATGAAAATTCAGGTTACTATAATTATAAGCTACAATAAGTCAGAATATAATACAAATGATAATGAGATACACATGTTGAAATAAATTACCTGTGGGTAGCCAAAACATTCTCACAGACATGCATCACCTGGCGAAAGTTAATTTTCTCGCAATAACAACACGCGTTTAGTTCATCTTCTACAGCAAATTTGAACAGGTTACTTTTGTTAACGAAAACAGCCTGTTTATTGTTAGTCTGGGATGAGAAAGAAACTAGCTATGGTGTTACAAGCCAAAAACGTCTCGGTTGCTTACGTACATTTGCTCTGAATTTTAAGTGAAAAAATATTTGTGAATTCTACAATATGCATATCAAAAAGTACTTTTTATCTAACGTTAGTTAGTCGCTTTGATAGCGAATATTGCAGCTACTAGACCTACTAAATGCCGTGGTTTCTGAATCTTAATATCATGGACTAAGTTCATCGCTTAATACTCGAATAAAACGTGTGTTTGCACGTGTTCAGAGAATAATTCTAAATAAAATCAGTTTGTTACTGAATAATTTCAGCAACAACAAACATCCATTCACTTAAATTAGGAAGTATGAACTTGAATGGACTTTTTCGGTTTTTATATTACAAAGAAAAATGACAACGTTTAAGTAGTTCCGATTTTACGAAAATCAAATAGCAAAGATATGCTTAAGAAACAGTATTTTAAGGTTTTCCTGCATTAAGATCCATACCAAGAATCTTGAAAGATTTTACTTCGTAGAAGATTAACTGACCCTTGTGCGTCCCAGATCAATATATCAGTCCTTTTTCATCCATCTGATACGGTGTTTTGAGAAAGCCATAACGATCGACAGAGAGCTTTAATGTTGTCACTCATATAGCATCTAGATTAACATAGAGAGAAAACTGTTGGTCCTAAACTTAATACAGATTAAAGAGGAATGTTACCCTGTATATTTATATCTTATGGGTTATTATAAAAAACTTACTTTGTTTTCCATAAGGACGTTACAATGGCAATATTTATTTTTTTTCCTGTCTAATTTTTCTTAATCTTTCAGCATGGGGCTGTTAAAAGAAAAACCCCAATGTGTGATTTCACATACAGAACAAATGCGCATCTGGGCGTTTGGGAGTAGAGATGTAATTACGTACGAGAGAGAGAGAGAGAGAGAGAGAGAGAGAGAGAGAGAGAGAAGGGTTTGGCTGCGGAAGGAATGAGGCAAGGGAAAGGAAGATTTGACATGAGAATATTATTTAGTAAAATTACAGTTATATGACGAATTCTGATAAAAATATCCGAGGGAATATTACTACACCAAACGAAACGTCGCTGACGAATGAATTTTTACGACTGCCAGAAAGAACAGAACTTCAAGGTGAAATCCATCACAAAAGCAGATGTGAACATTCTTTACAAGTACTCCCGCAAACAGACTTCGATACAAAGATTAGAGAACTCCGACAGACGTACTTAGAGGTGTATGGAGCTGGGAAAGAGGCGCAGAGGCTTTAAACACTACTCACCCACTACGGGAGTCTTATGGCGTCTAGCAAGAAGGACTTCTCTGCAAGCTTTTATATCGGAGGACAAAGGAAGCCTCCCACACCTAGGTAGACAACCTCCTTCCACACCTGAGGGGAAGGCGATATTTTGGACTGCAGTACACCCTCAAAACACGCCGCCGTCCTGCTAGTGTTGACTCGGTAATTCATCGAGATTTTATCTACCTACTGTAAACTCAAAGATATATTTATAAACCACTGCTATATCCTTATTTATTATGCTCTCCGGGATTAAGAAAAAAAAACTGAAATGAAATTTTAGTCATGAGATTTAAAGAAAGGATTCTATTTATTGCAATGAAAATATCAAACTGCACCTCGCTTCTATGCTGCGCCAGAAAAAAGATAAGATTAGAGATTAGGTTTCCGCGGGGGACCTTTCTTGCGGGGCAGTACTTATATATATATCTTATCAGTTCTTACTGATGGAACTTTTCCTTTTAATAAATAAAAAATTCTTTAGTGTATGAAAGTGTCAATGGAAGGTCTCACTTCCAGAAAAACTGAGCAATATTAAAATAGCTTCATTTTACCATAAAGTACCAATGTGACAGCAATGTGTGATTTGCTTATTTAACGAAAATGGAATGTTTAATACGAAGTAGTCGCTGCAATCGCTTAACAAGAAATTTAATAATAACACTGATGACAACAGTAAAAACAAAAGTATCTTGTTTTTATTATTATTTGTGTTTTTGTTCTTGCTGTTGATTTATTACGTGAGGACGACGGAGTACTACATTCAAATGATCTTACATTATTTCACGGCCGTATGAAATTCAGATTTTAGATTTTATCAATAAACTTCAGGGATATTTCCAGAAGCTTAACGATGCTTTTAAAAGTGACTAAGCAACATAAAATTCAGAGGATAACATGAATGTAACGTTTAATTAAATATAATGTAAAAAATTATAAATGATTATTTCGATATCCTGGGCGGGTTTTTTGGTTCAAATACAATACAGGAACCTAGTTTTCTTTAATAACGCAAAAGCTGAGAGTCGAATATACGAGCCTTATGATGCCACACCGAATCCTAATACCTCAGTTTACCCAGTCCAGAAAATTTAATTTTGTTGGATATATGTATGTATATGTATATATATATATATATATATATATATAGATGTATATATATGTATATATAATATATATATATACATATGTATATATATGTATGTATATGTATATATATATATATATATATATATATATATATATATATATATATATATATATATATATATATATATATATATATACGTATATATATATATATATATATATATATATATATATATGTATATATATATATATATATGTATATATATATATATATATATATATATATATATATACATATACACATATCCATCAAAATTAAATTTTCTGGACTGGGTAGACTGAGGTATTAAGATTCGGTGTGGCATCATAAGGCTCGTGTATATATATATTTATATATATATATATATATATATAAATATTATATATATATAGATATATATATATATATATATATATATTTATATATAAATTATATAACAGTAACGTATGTCATGACCACACGTATGTCATGAACACACGTCGCATACATATTAAAAAAAAAAAAAGTTGATACAAGCGAATGACTATAAATAGAGACCGAATCTCGGGCAAGAGCTGGGTAACCATATGGGGCAGTGGTTAAGACTGCAAATAAGTCGTTGACTTGTACTCAAATTGTTTGTAATATGTTGCTGACATGTGCTTATTACATGCTCTACTGCTGGGTCGACATCAGTAATAATAGAGGGAAATTACTTCAGAACTTCCCTGTTTATTTAAATAGCATCTAAAAGTCTGATTTATATATTTGGTTTACTTGACTTGGCTTTGTAGCATATTTGTAATTTGTATCTGTTTTAAATTTATTCTGATTACTTCCATTTCAGAAGTTCGTTGTAAAAAATGTTAGAAATTTCCGTCTCTATACTAAAAAAGGCTAGTGTTTTGTGAGTCTTCTTTTATACTTTACAATTTTAATTAATATATATATATATATATATATATAGATATATATATATATATATATACATATACATATCATATATATATATTATATATATAATATATATATAATATATATATATATATATATATATGTATATATATATATATATATATATATATATATATATATATATATAATATATATATATATATACATATCAGAATAAATTTAAAACAGATACAAATTACAGATATGCTACAAAGCCAAGTCAAGTAAACCAAATAATATAAATCAGACTTTTAGATGCTATTTAAATAAACAGGGAAGTTCTGAAGTGATTTCCCTCTATTATTACTGATGTCGACCCAGCAGTAGAGCATGTAATAGAGGTGTATCGGATGTCTGAAAATTTGATTTGCGGATGCGGATGCGGATATCAACTTTTTAAAATTTGTGGATGCGGATGCGGACACATATATCAAAAAATGAAAAATGCGGATGCGGATGCAAATGCGGATATTTGATGGCCATACCCTCGCGGATGCGGATGCGGATGCGGATTTTATGTAGGTCCAAGTAATTTCGATATATTTGCTTGTGATAGACGACTTTCAGCCACATAATTCAAAATTATGTGTTACCAGGATGCTTCCATATGAACGTAAAAAGTACAAACAGTACATAAAAAGTACAAGCAGTACACAAACGTTTGTCGTTGTTTTGGCAAAAGGTTATTTCATACTCACTGCATAAGAGTGGCAAAACTCAAAGCCAATCTTTGCTTTCAGAGAGAGAGAGAGAGAGAGAGAGAGAGAGAGGGAGAGAGAGAGACGGAGAGAGAGATTTCCAAATAAACACAATACCTTTATGATCAACAACTGCTATGAGTGACATGATGAAGTTGCTAAAACAAAATGCTATAAAACAGGTATACTGTAACTGAGTTAATTGTAATGTGCATCATGTATTCTGAATAAGTAAATGAAAAAGCCAAATTTAGAAAAACGACCTCTAAAGTTACCTACAATGTATGAGTATATGGATTATGGACTATTGAACACTGAGTAGGGGGTGACATCCGCATATCCGCATTCTCCAACTGCGGATGCGGATGCGGATGTTGCATGTGCTGCCAATGAGGATGTGGATGTGGATGCAGATGTTGAAAACTTGTCAATACGGATGTGAATGCGGATGCGGAGTTTCTTAAAAATGCGGATAATCTGCGGATGAGGATGCAGATGCGGATATCCAATACACCTCTAGCATGTAATAAGCACATGCCAGCAACATATTACAAACAATTTGAGTACAAGTCAACGACTTATTTGCAGTCTTAACCACTGCCCTATATGGTTACCCAGCTCTTGCCCGAGATTCGGTCTCCATTTATAGTCATTCGCTTGTATCAACTTTTTTTTTTTTTTTTTTTAAATATGTAAGCGACGTGTGTTCATGACATACATTACTGTGGTGTGGGCGCACCATGAGGATGCGTCAACACTGCGTTAACCATGTCATAAAAAAAACACAGGCAAATTATCGTGCTACATTACAAGCAAATTGGTGGTTCTGAGCAGGGCTTCATGCAATTATCTAGCGCAGTGGTTCTTAATCTTTTTATGACTACGCCCCCTCTAAGAGCTGGTCCTTTCTTTCACGCCCCCCTTGCATCTATGAGTAAAATTCTTCGCAGATTTAAAGGAAAATAAAGAAAAAAATGAAAAAGAGAAGGGATTTCGAGGGGCAGTAAGGGAGGTCATTAATTACAAAACATAGTCAGCCCAGCGAGCCTACGTAGAGTAGTAGACTAGGGAAGTAATGTTAAAAGGCGATACTTTTGCATTTTTTCATAAACTTCTGAATATTAGTTAAGAGAATAACGAATACAACTAGACGTTTTTTTTTAATTTTTACCTAGGGCTCGCGCCTCCCCTAGAAATTGCTGACGCCCCCCCAGGTTAAGAACCACTAATTTTTCTAGCATGTGTCAAAGTTCCGTGCTCCCCTTAGAGTTGTTTACTTGTTTTCAACCTGTTTTTGATATGTATGCGATGAGTGGCCGACGTGGAAACGTGCCCTATCATTAAAAATAAAAAACTCTCCAAAAGTAAAGTTCGACTTGAGTAATGTTCTGTTCATTATATAATGATTATAAAATAGTACTCTCCAAAACAATTATTTATGCACGTATACATAAGAATGTGTGCGTATTTGTATATAAATGAACAATGTTTATATATCCACAATATAAAAGGTAATAATAACAATGATTCTAGAGGAGCTGATTCATAACATCTATCTAATGTAATGAGACAGGTTCCCAAAAATCAAAAACTTGTAAACAAAAATGTTTATACTTTTTTGTTTATACTTTTTTAAAGGATCCAATTCAGTAAGAAAGATTCCCATTTTATCTGTCAGTCAATTATTAATGTAACTATTCAACACGAATCAGTTTCTTCATCCACCCAGCTTAATAAAAAATGCATATTTACCCAATATTTGAAAGAAAACGGGATGCTACGCTGCAGAAAATGCTGTGCAACACGAAGGCCAAAAAAAAGAAGAAGAAAAAAAAATAGACAAAAATACCGAATGAATGAAGAAGACCAACCCATGTCGAAAAAAAGTCGTGACAATAACAGGGAGCAAAGAAGTGTAACGCTCAGCATCGTTGCAAGTAAACACAAAAGATTCAACCCGTGCCAAGATCGACTTCATTAATGAAAAAGATGCCCGCACTGTCGTCTAACTTGGACGCTAATCCTTTGTCAGAGTATAGCCAGAAAGTACAATAAGGCACCATAAATAATCACTACATATTCATTCATATTCTCCTTATGACTTGTGATGGTCCGATCACTTTTATAAAATCTACAACTTCGGGGATATAGATATTTCCTTCGTATACTCTACGAATCGAAAAAGCTAAATTTTCAAGAAGAATAAATCTTAAATAAATCCAATTCGCCTTAAAACTTTAATGAATAGAGCCATAGGGAAATTTTCGAGAAAGATAAAATAAAAAGAAAAAATATGTAATTTTTTTTCATCCTCTGATGCTCCATTTAGCTATAATTCCCTAAGAGCAATATAACGGGACAAAAAGGTTCTCGAATAATTGTTCAATGCTTTGCTTGGCGAGAGTAAAATAAGAAATATTTGTTCGACTGCAGATGAACAGGTGAGGCGCTGATCTTAATTGTTCGCTAATTAGAGAAGTTTATATTAAGCTTCAGTTGTAGCCTGAATCAGATACCTCGGCATCTACCTAACTCTTCTGAACTTTTTATTAGGTCCTATAAACGAAGTACGTTAGGCATAAAAGTCAAATACTAAAAGCTAGTTTTACGCACACGCACTCTGGTATTGGCATAAAAAAAGATATATAAGTCAGTAAGTAAATATGGACATATACAATCTGTTACAGGATGGGGAGGTCACATTATACGGAACGTCTGATTAGCCAATAGTTTCCAGGAAAAAAAAAATAGTGCGTGGATATATATTATAAATAATTATTAACCTACGAAGTGTTATGTTTACTTTTCCGTGCCACAAAATATAACACGTCATCCCACAACTTTTCGTGAATATGGTCTACCACTGATTTCAACAGGATAAGAGAGAGCGTGGAAGAGGGGGCGAGACAGGCTTCTGGATATTAAAAATGAACTAAATCCTTTGATCATCGGATTTGGAAATTACCCGCTAAAAATATCTCTCATTATCTAACAAAAACAGAATTCTTCAAGGAATTTCGCATACATATCGACAAAAAAAAATACAAAACCTCGAGGCTGAGAATCTTTTATGGCATTGCCTATATTATTATCACGGAATGTTACGGGGTGCAGCAGTACCGGAATGCAGGAAAGTTATTTAATATAAACTTCATGTAAAGTACGAAAATTTGTTACCATTAATGGCTTCCTTCAAGGGAAAATCCAAAGTTGGGAATTCCTAATTTGTTTTTCGAGGCAATATAAATTTGCCTATGATTTGAAAGCAGAGTGAATTTCCATTCATAAAATATCCTTAAATTCTAACTATTTCGAGGATAGTGGAACCAATGTAACTAAATTATTTAGGAACTTATCGGAATTGTTAAAGCGTCAGATTTATTTTTGTAACTAATATTATTCAAGACTCATTAAATCATAGACAAGTAGTTTACAATAAAATGGAATCTTTTGATCAGAATATGAGCAAAAACGCTTGAATTAGAATAAGAAAAAGAAACAGTCCATTGATTATGCTTAAATCTTCTTTGAAAGCGTTGATTTAGTAAAACTCAAATGTTAAATAAAGCACCTTTTGACTGTACAGTGAGGAACTTTCTATCACTAATTAAATGTGCTTTAAAAACTGGTGCTTATTAAAAAATTTTCTTAGAAATCCCCTTATCTGATAACATTTATGAAGTAAAGTAGTGGATAAAGTATAATGAATTTATCAATAAAGCTGCATATTTAAATAAATTTTTCAACTTTCAGCTAACCGTATTGACAATTAGTATTTGATCGTTTTGATGTTATAAACTGATGAAATAACTATGATTACGGAGAAAGATTCACAAAAACCAAATTAATGGTAATAACCCAGCAGAAGAAAGAATTTTTAGGTTAACGACACCATGATAAAGTAAGCTCTGAAAACTCTTAAACAAATTCCCTAAATGGAATTAATTTTTGCTTTCGTTTGCATGAATGAAAATGTTGAAATAAAGAGTGACAAACACACACACACCCATATAAATATATAATACATACATACATACGTACGTACATCCATACATACTAGTACATACATACATATATAAGTGTGAGTGTGTATGTATTTATGTGTATGGGTGTGTGTGTCATTGTTTATTTAAACCCTTTAATTCATGCAAACGAAAGCAAAAATTAATTCCTTTTACAGAATTTATTTAAGGGTTTGCTAAGGTTAACTTTTCATGGTGTTAACCAGAGAAATTTTTCCTTGTACTGGGATATTACCATTACACACGCACATATTATATATATATATATATATATTATATATATATAGATATATATATATATATATATATATATATATATATATATATTTTATATATATATATGTGTGTGTGTGTGTCTATACACCCTTAAAATAAGATCATCTCGGGAAAAAGATCATACTAAATCTTACTGACAGTATGAAACCAGAGTGCCTGATCTATCGCGCCAATCACCCCTGCAGTTTACAAAATACGACGTTTACCACCTTGCATTTTCGTGGGTGAGATAAAAACAGAACCGAAAGGAAAAAATCCCATTAGTAGCTTCTTCTATTCCTGCACCTCCCTATCCAATTTGCATCGGCGGAACAGGTAGGAATGCACCTGCAATCAAGGCATCGGTGTGAATTAGACATTCCTTGCCTCCAATACCATCTTTACACAGAGTAAAATTTCGTTTTCTTTTTTTTATAATAGACAAACATTCTAGAAGTTGAATATTATCAGAATAAAAGGCATCTTTAATATTCAAATCTAATATTCCAAGCTTTTCATTTGGGGAAGGAAAGGCATTTAATCTCTGCAGTCCATGTTTGGGGCAATAAACCGAGAGCTTGGAGAATTCTCAGACATTATTTTTTATTTGATGCTGTTTTGTCTGTCTCCCCCTTCCTCCCTCCCTCTCTCTCAGTAGTTTCCTGCTTGAGGATTTTGTTGTCCCGCATCTATATAAACGGAGGATGCAGCGAACTGTCTTTAGTCACGATAGGACTCAGCACGGGAAGGTGGGTCTGTCGCTGGAATGTCCGTTTCATTTGCGTGAGAGGTTTAGATTATGACTTGCACTTTTAATCTTCAACATCTCGTTTGCAACAAAAACACAAAGTGACCGTTCGACGATCTACCAGTGATGAGTTTCAAAATATTGGCTGTGAGGTTACAAACATCTTGGATCTAATATTTATAAATGTCAAAAGTTTCGTTCGTGAACAATATCAACTATCTGGATGATCAGTGCGAAAATCCTGGAACCTTACATTTGAAAATGTTAATTAAAACACAGTTTGTGCTAGATATGAAGTATCATGAAAATTGAAACGTGTCAGACTTCGGTTTTGTATTTGCGAATTTTTCAACGTACTTGTTGCAGATATGAAGTGATGGCAGACATCGTAGATGGTGTCAAATTTCTTATCGAAATGTTTACACATGATATTACAAGTGGCAATCACATTCTATTATCATGTCGCTAATAGGTAGTTTTTACCAGCGATTTGAAATCCGGTTGTCTTTTTTCATAAAAGATTGGAGAAGTACATCCAAGATGTAGTGCTCGTGTAAAAAGAGGCCAAACTATTAAGAGCAGCAGACTCCTAATATCGAATTAGAAAAATATCTATATCGATTTTAATTGCATGAAATTTATCCTAAGTGTTACAAGTAAAAAGAGGCAAAACTCCTAAGAGCAGCAGTGACGAATAATATCGAGTTGGAAACATATTTATATCAGGTTTAATTGCATGAATTCTATCCTAAGTGTTCCAAGACAGTTTGTAACGAGTTACCATATCTATCAACAACACTTTTATAGGCAGCAGGTATTAATGAACA
The DNA here is from genome assembly GCF_015104395.2 of Macrobrachium nipponense. Classification (NCBI taxonomy): domain Eukaryota; kingdom Metazoa; phylum Arthropoda; class Malacostraca; order Decapoda; family Palaemonidae; genus Macrobrachium; species Macrobrachium nipponense. The sequence goes on from NC_087217.1 coordinate 17,091,864, forward strand.
AGGCTTATACAGTTGCAACAGGCGGAATCTATCGCACATAATGTAAAAATATATACATAAAAAATATTAGCCTCTTAAGCATAAGGAACATGGTTACATTTCAGTTCACTCTATTATCAGGCGTTCAGAAAATCACTTAAATAATTCATTCTTACAGTGAATTAGTATATCTAAAAATCTTGTCACGGAAAGGAGAGCCAACCATTAGCACTTTCATAGTTACTATTTTTTAAATTATAGAAACATATATTGACTATTTCATACATTTCTGAATCCAGAGTATATAAAGAAAAAGCCTACTGAGGTCTAAAATATTGCATATAGACTGAGGCTTTTGGTGTATTAAATAATTCATCTCCAGTAAGGAGGACAAAATGATTAACTACCAAAAATAACTAATGCTGAAATGAAGAAGTCTACATTACGGTTAAAGATTACGGCCTCTTATTAAGATCATATATCAAAGAATAACATCGTACATAAAATACCGTGCACTGCAATATTCAGTATCACTCTAAATTTACACACGTTAGTGCTCACCAGTCCTTATAATCAAAGTATAACTGCTCCATCACGAAAGATATAAAAAAGTTACATAAATGCAAGATATGCTCTTAGTACGGAACCATTCGTATATTTTAAACAGCTAATAGGGAAATGGATTATTAGCACAAATAAAAAAACACACTAACGATTGCAAAAAAATCTGCTTCGAAAGAAAAAGCAGACAGTATTCCAAACAGATAATAAAGAAAACGTATCTGGATGATAAAAAAGGCTTAACAAAAACATTAATAATCATTATGAAATGAAAGATTTGCATGTGTACCAGAAAGCATTATATATTTCGGTATCATCATTTGTCTTAGAAAGTTAGGTTTTCTTATTTTATAATGCGATACTGCTCTCTCCACCAGGGTTGATTCCATAATCTACCACCACCATGTGCGACGAAGAGGAAGCGACGGCGCTCATCTGCGACAATGGCTCCGGTCTTGTCAAGGCTGGCTTTGCCGGTGATGACGCTCCTAGATGTGTATTTCCTTCTATCGTCGGCCGGGCACGTCATCAGGGTGTGATGGTCGGTATGGGTCAGAAGGACGCCTACGTCGGTGATGAAGCCCAGAGCAAGAGAGGTATCCTCACCCTCAAGTACCCCATCGAGCATGGTATCATCACCAACTGGGACGATATGGAGAAGGTCTGGTACCACACCTTCTACAATGAGCTCCGCGTTGCCCCTGAGGAGTCCCCAACAATGCTCACTGAGGCTCCCCTTAACCCCAAGGCCAACCGTGAGAAGATGACTCAGATCATGTTTGAGTCCTTCAACATGCCCGCCATGTACGTCTGCATCCAGGCTGTCCTCTCCCTCTATGCCTCTGGACGTACTACTGGTGAAGTCTGTGACTCTGGAGATGGCGTTTCACATATAGTCCCTGTCTATGAAGGTTTTGCCCTTCCCCATGCCATCCTCCGTCTGGACTTGGCTGGTCGTGACATCACCAACTACCTGATGAAGATCATGACTGAGCGTGGTTACTCCTTCACCACCACTGCTGAGCGTGAGATCGTTCGTGACATCAAGGAGAAGCTTTGTTATATTGCTCTGGATTTCGAGGGAGAAATGAACACTGCTGCAGCTTCCTCCTCCATAGACAAGTCCTATGAACTTCCTGACGGTCAGGTCATCACCATTGGTAATGAGCGTTTCCGTGCTCCCGAGTCTCTATTCCAGCCTTCCTTCTTGGGTATGGAATCTGCTGGTGTTCATGAGACTGTACACAGCTCCATCATGAGGTGTGACATCGATATCAGGAAGGACCTGTTGGCCAACATTGTCCTCTCTGGTGGTACCACCATGTACGCCGGTATTGCTGACAGGATGCAGAAGGAAATCACAGCTTTGGCTCCTTCAACTGTTAAGGTTAAGATCATAGCTCCTCCTGAGAGAAAATACTCTGTTTGGATTGGAGGCTCCATCCTGGGTTCCCTGTCTACTTTCCAGGCCATGTGGATTACAAAGGAGGAATATGATGAATCCGGCCCGGGCATTGTACATCGTAAATGCTTCTAAAATTTCAGTATACATATCTGATGGATGGTGCATTTGAAAACAGAATCACATACCTTCTTCAAATGAGTTTTTACAGCTGGAACCGCATGAATAATAAAAAAAAAAACTAAAAAGATATGAGTTTAATTAGTTTCTTATCCTCATGTAAACTACAATTATACAATTTGACCAGTGGAGGAAATTACTTTTCTCAGTGTCCCAAGTCTTACCTAACCCGTCAATTTAATATAGAATATACATGGAAGTATTATTAAGAGCGGATGTTCACTTAGAAACATATAAACTGAAGCTATATGAAATCTCTTTATATGGAGACAAAGACATTATACACCTAATACATTCAAAGAATAAATCTTGATTATTATCAAGTTCCAGCGTAGTCTAAGGAACCAGGCTTCCATACAGATGTTTGCCAATTTAATAGAGCAATACCGTTGAAAAATGCATTTAGAACTAAGTGTAGTGAATTGTACTGAATTATAGTGATTCTAGTGAAAAAGAAATCATGCCTCAGAAAGTAGAAGGAAAAAATTAAAATTATATCTAGACATTTTCTCAGTATTGATTTCTCCCTAATAAATAATTTAGATTCAAATCAATATTACTTTATTCGTCATTTCTTAATCAAACATATTATAGCGAAGCAATAAGTTAAGGAAATGACAATAACATATAACACAAAAAATCTTACAGTTAACTTTCACTGGTGAACTAAAGCCATAAAAAACAATATTAAAGCTCTTAAAGAAAATTGATTATCTACCATATGATATCTAAAGACCTGAGACAAGTGTTTTGAAACACCTCGTGTTCAAAGAGGCTTTAATTTCTATAATTTCCAACATGAACGCGAATATTTCGCCAGACCGGCGTACAAAGAGAAGAGCAACATGCTTAGAGTTTACCAACTGCTCCTTCCGAAAGAAACTATCACGTGACTACAGAAAAAGTTTAAACCTACATTTGTGAAAACCGATGGAATTCTCGATAATCGAAACCTTTCTGAAAAAAGCTAGTGAACAAAGATAAACAGAAAAATAAGTAATATGTAATAAACAGGAGAAGTAATAGATAAAAGTAATGAATACAATTTCAAATACTATACCTAAGGCACAGACATTTAGCTGAAAATCCACGCATCAAGTTTTTCTGCTGCTTGAAAATACATAGAACAAAATAAGTTCTTAGTACGTAAATTATTCATTTTTCCAGTCTTTAAACCTTAAACTAACTTTATATCTCATATTTTAGTACTGCCAAATTCACTTACTATATTTCTCATACTTATATCGTTCATTTCTAATCGTCATATATCTGCCACACACACACACTATATATATATATATATATATATATAATATATATATATATATATATATATATAGATATATATAGATATAGTATATATATATATATATGATATAGTATATATATATATAGGATATATATGTATATATTCCTATATATATATATACATATATATATATTATATATAATATATATATATATATATATATATATAGGTTATATATCTATATAGGTATAATATAAATATATATATATATATATATATATATATATATTTATATGACTGGTAAAAAATGTTCTGTAACAACAGAATTCCATGTAATAAAACGTTCCCACAGAATTTTTTAGGAAAGTAAGATTAATTGGCCAAGACAAAAAGAGTATTGAACTATTAGAGAAATTTAAAGTAATCCTAAATTACCCTACTTTTATGGCCTTCCCAAAACTCACAAAGACAATCTTCCATTCAGACCCATCGTTTCATGTGCCGGAGCTTTCAATTACAAAATTTCTAAATGGTTAGCTGGCCTCCTTTCCCCTTTTTTAGGCACCTGTTTTTCTCCAGTCACAATTAAACATTCGGAAGATTTTTGTCACAAATTCAGAGAAGCACATATACCACTTCACAACATAAAACTTTTAAGCCTTGACGTAGACTTCCTATTCACATAAGTACCAGTACAGGACGTTCTTCAGTTTTTAAGGGTAAAATTATCCCACTATTCAGATCATTTTCCATTGGCGCTTGACAAAATAATAAAGCTAGTTGAATTATGTGCATCTAATGACGTATTTTCATTCGGGGAATCATTCTACAAGCAAAAATTCGGGTGTAGTATGGGTAGTCCTTTAAGTCCTGTTCTAGCCAATCTGTACATGGAATACTTTGAAACTACAGTAATAAATGCAATAAAACCCAAAAACATGCTGTGGATGAGATATGTGGATGATATCCTAACATTTTGGGATAATAGGTGGGGCAATTTTAATGAATTCCTCTCGAAATTAAACACATCAGTGCCCAGCATCAAATTTAAAGTTGAATGGGAAACAGACAACAAAATTCCTTTTCTTGATGTTTTAATAATCAGAGACACGACAGAATACAAATTTACCATATACAGAAAACCAACGTTCTCACTTTCATACATTCACTACTTTAGCTATCACGACATTACTATCAAGATAGGTGTAGCTAGCAACCTGTTCTTAAGAGCCTTACGAATTTGTTCCCCTGAATTCCTGGAAAAACAATTTGAACTAATTCGCAAGCAACTTTCGTCTTTAAAGTATCCTGACCATATAATTGAGAAAGCAATTCACAAAGCAAACGTAATTTTTTACCGACCCCCTAAAGACAAGACCAGAAATACACCCAACAATAAAATAAAAATTCCTCACCTAGACATGTTTAAGAGAGTAACCCACCCCCTCGGAAAATCTAACCCTTTTGCATTTACTTACCCAAACACCTTAGCCAAATCCCAGATTAACGTCCAACAAAAGACATCTCCCAAGGACTCTGGGGTATACGAAATCCCATGCCAGGACTGTGACCAATCTTACATCGGATTTACAGGTAAATCACTTCCCCAGAGATTAATACAACACAAACGGTCAGTTAGGTATGGACAACAGAACTCGGCTATTTTCAACCATATAAATGAACATAACCATAGAATAAACTGGAATTTGTCACGTGTAATTTATAGCAGCAACTGCCGGTACAAGAGTCAAATGATGGAATCGGCCTTAATAAAAGAGAGGCAGGTTATGAACATCTCAAAAGGAGCATGGATTTCAGATGCGATCGACAAGGTTTTCATTCAACCAACACTTAAGAAGATTAAAGGAAGATTATCAGCGGGGGTGACCTAAATTGGCTTACCTGTGGAGGGACCTCTTGGTATACGTAAATACCACCTTTTCTGTAAACTTTTCTCATTCATCTACCTGAAGAGGGAGACAGCAGTCTCTGAAATATAGTACTTTTCTCTCTATATTTTGGTGTTTTTATGGGCTCCTTTTATTAGATATATATATATATATATATATACTATATTATATATATTATATATATATATATATGTGTGTGTGTGTGTGTGTAGTGTGTGTCTATATATATATATATCTATCATATATATATATATATATATATATATATATATATATATATATAGTATATATATATATATAACTAATAAAGGAGCCCATAAAAACACAAAATATAGAGAGAAAAGTACACATATTTCAGAGACTGCTGTCTCCCTCTTCAGGTAGATGAATGAGAAAAGTTTACAGAAAGGTGGTATTTATACCAAGAGTCCCGTGTGTGTGTGTGTGTATGTATATATATATATTATATATATATATATATATATATATATATATATACATATACACACACACCACACACACACACACACACACATATATATCAACTGCCGCTGAACCTTCGCTGAGGTCATTTTCCTTAAAATATTGTTCAATGTACTGAGGTCTATATAATATCTCCCATTGTTAAATACTTATATCATAGTATTGTAATACATCTTCAACCCATCAAAATCTTTTGTATCGTTTATTCCGCAGCTACTTATATTCGTTTATCAGTTGGTATTAAAATTATTAATTTCCAAGTATCCCTCTTGAGGTAAATGAAGAGAATAATAAACCTAGAACACGGAATTATTAATAAATTTAGGAATGACAAAAGAGGTTATAGCAAATAGAAGCGTATTTCCAAATTAATGTATGAAGGAAAAGTTTAAGAAAGCGATTCGCACAATGAAGAATTTATAGCTACGTAAGTAGAAATGTTCAGACTATTTATTGACCATGAGTCATTTCTCTGGATGGGAATTTTAGCAGATAATACCGTACATTTCAATAGATGAGGCTGTGAAACTTAATTACTTAGTCTGTTAATAAGAGTTCATGTTACAAAATTAGTGAAAACAATGAAAACTTTGACAACCACGTTTTTTTTATGATTTTTTAATATTCTTCAGCATCGCTGTAATGAATCATTTCTTTAGTGCCTTACCAGCCCTTAAAAACCTTTCAGAAACTCCTTGCCATTTCATTTCAGTGCGAAGAACGCGATCGTAATTAACAAAATCTGCTTAGGACGATCGCCTTGGCTCTTGCGCGGGCACTAAATCTGTCTTCTGACAGAGGGTCTTAGACCCTGATCACACAGGTTTCAAATTAGGGCAATAAAAAAAAAAGCTGTAAGTGACCCCACGCTGTTCGTCTACCTTCCCACCTTAGCGGACGTCTGACATAATTAAGGTCTGCATTCCCAGAAAGAAGAATGTGTGTTTTAATTGGATGAAACTTGTTGAATCTTTGTTACACAGAGTTGGTGATGTTTTTTAATTGAAAAAAAAAATAATAAAAAAAATCAGTGATTTATTTGATTTTTTGTGTTATTAGATTTTTTATTTATTTGGTTTTTTATTTGTTAGATGTTTTTTCAATCTTTTTTTCCCTCGAAATGTATTTTATGACAGAATTACTATTGATTTATCTTTTAGGTTTCCAGTTCTGGTCTAAAGTATGTACTTGTAATTTTTTTATATCAAAATTAATAGATGCAGCACAGTAATACTTAAGTTATTATTAACCTCCAAGCCATATTTTTCAATTTGTTTTTTTTTTTAATTAAAAATAGATAAATAAATAAAAAAATCACGATTTTTTTAGTTAAAAAATCAATTATTTAATTACTTGAATAAATCAGTTTGATTTAATCATTGCCAACCCTGTTGTTGCAGTCTTGAAATTTTTTAAAAGTAAATTATTCCTTAATATTTTTCTTTCATATCTATATATTTTATGAGGTTGTAAAATTTCGAGAGATGTAAAGAATGGTAATTATTTCTACGACTTACACCCATTTTGGCAGGGTATTAGGGATTTGTAGTCTTTTTTTTTATTTATTCGAAATCATTTTATGGGTAATTAACACAGAGAGAGAGAGAGAGAGAGAGAGAGAGAGAGAGAGAGAGAGGGGGGGGGGGGACTCACTGTATCACAACAATGTCCTGATAAACACCTGCTACTCAACATAAAATCAATCAAATGAAACCTTAGTGGATGAAACAAAAGAACGAAGAATTTCTTCCAAAAAAGACAATGTGAAATACACAAATCAATTTTCGTCAGATATGTAATCGTAAATTGTAAACGGGTCCATCAGAAGGAAATTTCAAAAGTGATGTTTCAATTTCATAAAAAAACAAGAATATTAGAGTAATCATAAAATAAGAAATATATAACTCATATTTTGTGAAGCGGTCTGACCTTCTAAGTTCTAAGCATTTTTAAAAATGTCTCACAAATGGGTATCAATGAATTACTACTACTACAACTACTATAACGAATAAAAATAACAATAATAAATACCTGCAGAAATACTTCAACCAATTAAGCAACACGATTCAATGGAGGGTTACTGAGTACTCACAAATACGCATTCTTTAAATGCACACTGTAAGATGCTAGGGTCTGATAAAAATGAGAAAATGATACCAGAGCCAATAAAAACTGAGCATCTGGGAGCAAGTGATAGGCCAGCCTTTTGAAGAATGGATGATTGCAAAAGTAATGGGGAACACAAAAAGAAGAGGAAATGTCCAAAGCTTGTAGGCAAAAGGAATAACCCACAACCAGACGTCGACATCGAGTCGGATAACTTTGAGGGTAAAATGAATAAATAAACAAATAAAATAAATGGGGTTATTTACCGTTTCTAAGACCATCACCATTGAACGATCTTGACCACCGTCCTTTCATTCTTGCTTTTTATAGATGACAAAGATATCTAGAGAAAGGCATTTATCAACTGTAATATCGTCCATCTTACACCTATCTATCTCCGCTTTACTGAATTCAAAACTTAAGAAAACTGCAATCCTTCCGTTTTCTTTTTTCTGCATCCTCCGTCTCCTGCTACTCTCACTTTCCCAAAATCCTCCATTTTCCTTCTCCCTTTCATTCAATTCCTTTTATCTCCTCTTAGAATTCCTTGTTGATCTTTTGATACAAATTTTGGAATAATTATGACTAGACATAGTAATTGAACAAATATTTTTATGTATATATTTCGTAAATCCTTCAAACATAATCCTCAGGTCATTTAGAGAATCCCGGAGTCCTCAAGGAACTGAAATTTTCGTAAGGAACAATCGAAAATGTATCAACAACTTACGAACTGCAGAGCTTACAAGAAGTAATGGTTCTCTTTTCGAAAATCTTCAAACGAAACTAAATTCTCTCTCTCTCTCTCCTCCATTGTCGATTGGAATACCACAAAAAGAAAATGCAAAGTATATTTCATTTTCTTTAAATTGACGGTAAATATCTCCAGTCGATATCACTTAAAATATTTGATTTCATCTTGCATTTCATTGGCCAATATAATTTAGTATTTAAAGATTTTCCTACACTATTATCGAGATGACTATCAACACATTTGATCGTAACATCAATATTTTGTACAATTTTGCTACTTGAAGAAGCAATAAATTAAACGATTACACACTCCATGTATACAACAAAAAGTTGAAGAATTATGTGCACACACATTTCAACGGGAAGTCTTAATTCTGTCGGTCACGGTCAGCTTTCATGAAATCGGCTACGAAGACTACTATATACATTTTCGTTAATTCCTTATGGATATAAATCTCCTTGAGGAGTCGTTTAATCTCTGATTATTTACAGAGCTATAAAATGGAGTTATATAAACAATATATAAAGGATATATCATGGGCCATCTCTTCTTCTTACTTTACTACAATGCAATTTGTTCGCATCTCCTTGTACTGATTTTTGATTTATTCTAGGTGGGCAAATCTCCATAAAATTCACATAATATACAGCAAATAGAAAATGTAATATCCCAAGCGTACTTTTTTAAAAAATAATTTTCTACATTCTTTATTTACCGAGCATATATGTTTCCACATCACTTCATACGTCGAATTTCTTTTGAACGAACCGTTTGGACACATTACTTAACCGCGAAATTTGCATCGTTCTACCCTTTGCTTCTCAGACAATATGTTAATTGTTGAGAGAGAGAGAGAGAGAGAGAGAGAGAGAGAGAGAGAGAGAGAGAGAGAGAGAGAGTGCAATAATTATTTCGTACAGCTCTGTAGGCTGCCTCGTAATGGTTGGTTAGTCAGACTTGGCGATCGGTAACATTAAACAGCAGATCAAAGTGAGTCTCATCATTGAAGATCGTCCCAAAACAGAGTTAATTAAGCAGCCATAATTTAAAGTCAAATAAAGGATTCGTGCCACTTCATGGAATGTTTATATTTATATCCTCCCTCAGGAGAGGACAAAACCGCCTAGAAAATATGCAGTGTTAAATAGCATTACAATGATAATTTTACACTAATATACCCAGATCTCATACTTATGCGAGTAATCTAATCCCTGAAATTCATAGCCTTTCTACATGGAAGCGCTTGGCAGAATATAAAAGAAATTCATTAATTCCGATCAATAAAGAAACAATTTGATATTTATGTATAGCTTTCTCGTTAAGAATGCAATATCCAATAATTCACCTGACCTGCGCTGACGGCTGAATACTTCATGCTAAACCACAGGTGTATTTGGCACATTTACAGGTATTCTCTTTATAAATCTTCTTTTCTTTTGTCTTCTCTCTTAATTTTTTCCTACCTGACTCTGGATTCCCTGTCTCTGTCTCTATATAAAGAGGGGTATACCGTGGTACAATCTAGTCACCGAAGGGACTGGCAGGGGTAAGTTGGTGTTCAAAGGAGACCCCCTGTCAAATATTAGGGCCAAAGTACAAGGTCCGGGAAGTGTATTGAAAGGTGTATTTCGTGAAGTGACTTGGATTGAGCAGAGCAACTACTTTTGAAGACTACCCTCTAAAACTGATAATCTTCGAAAGCTGGAATTAATGGAAATTTCCAGGAAGTCATCATGATCTAGTGATTGTTTTTACGCAACTTATATATCAATAGAAAGACTATAAGTTATTTCTCTGAATATGAAATAAAAATATTTCTTTCGATACTAAAAGAAATTTTCAAAGAAAACAGTTTTGGTTAGACATCAAAATTGGAAGCAGGAGGTATAGTATGTGCATTTCGTGGAGAGTGAATTTATTCCACGAAAGTATAAGTCTACATTTTGATTAAGAAGACATACGCAATACAGCCCTAAAATGATCCATTAATGTTTAATGTCTTTTGTTTGTCTATACGAAAAATAACTCCACATAGATATAGCTGCATGTTATGTAAATGAACAGAATATTAACTGCATATGGGGAAAATAAAACCATGCAAAAGTTTCTCTGTGAAAAGTATTTTGCAGACTAACAAACATAAAGGAGAAATACACTTGCTTTGTTTTATGAAATATGGGAATTTTTAAAGAACATAGTACAGTCTTTCAAACCACTGAAATCAACGCTAAGGTTTTCGAAGTGCACTACTTAAATCATGCAAATTTTGGAGCGAATAGAAAATAAAACTTGAATAGTCTTATCTGATTTTATTTCGTAGAATACTTCTTCTTGGAAAATGTTTACAACGTCGGTGAATTTAGTACCGAAATTATACATTTCTTTTTTTAAATAAACGGAGATTAATCTTTGAGAGAGTAATTGTTTTCGGAAGTAAAGTCACCTTGAAGAAGATTCCGCTCAAAGAAAATTTTATATACATTTTTCATAAAGCAATTTCCTTCACCATCAGATTTTGTACTTTTAGGTCATCTGCGCATTGAAAAAAACGATAACCACAATCATATGTTGACGCAACATCTGCTGAAGTTCAGATGGAGGCAGTGCGTTTGTGTATAGAAATAATATAATGCAGACTTACTGAGTAGTTTTTCAAAAGTAATTTGTGCAATCATGAAACTTGGACGGCGGTTGGACGAAATCATCAAAAGAAGATCAGAAATACCTGAGTAATAAAAACCCTGTTCATTTAAACTAAATAGTCTCTACAAAATTCTGAAACTAACTCAAAATGCTGTTGACATTTAGAATAGTTTAACACTACAACTACTCTATTATGACTAACAGTAAGATTTATAAATTTTCAACTCATATCTATTTGTTGTCTTGTTAAAGTTGCAATGTTCACCTTAAAATTCTATGCTGCAGATTAACAATGCAGTCAGTAACTATTAAAGCCTTTGTAAAGAAAAAAGACTAACAAAGCGAAATATGTCGGTTTAGTAATCACCATATAAAAAGTGTAAAAAAATTCTTACTTGCATGAATTACATTTTATCGATGGATAAAAAAAAATGACTTCCATGAATTAATTTGATATTGTTTCTCTACTCGCAGGACGAGAGTGACAGTCACAACTATCAACCACCATGTGTGACGAGGAAGAGTCAGCAACCCTCATCTGCGACAATGGCTCCGGTCTTGTCAAGGCTGGCTTTGCCGGTGATGACGCTCCTCGAGCTGTCTTCCCCTCCATCGTTGGCCGCGCCCGTCACCAGGGCGTAATGGTTGGTATGGGCCAAAAGGATGCCTACGTAGGAGATGAGGCCCAGAGTAAGAGAGGGATTCTAACTCTCAAGTACCCAATTGAACACGGTATTGTAACAAACTGGGATGACATGGAGAAGGTCTGGTACCACACCTTCTACAATGAGCTCCGCGTTGCCCCTGAGGAGTGCCCCACCATGCTCACTGAGGCTCCCCTTAACCCCAAGGCCAACCGTGAAAAGATGACTCAGATCATGTTCGAGTCCTTCAACATGCCCGCCATGTACGTTTGCATCCAGGCTGTCCTGTCCCTCTACGCCTCTGGTCGTACCACTGGTGAGGTTTTGGATTCTGGTGATGGTGTCTCACACATAGTCCCTGTTTATGAAGGTTTTGCTCTTCCTCATGCCATCCTTCGACTCGACCTAGCTGGTCGAGATATTACTAACTACTTGATGAAGATCATGACTGAGCGAGGCTACTCCTTCACCACCACCGCTGAGCGAGAGATCGTCCGTGACATCAAGGAGAAGCTTTGCTATATCGCACTTGATTTTGAGGGTGAGATGAACACTACTGCAGCTTCCTCCTCCGTCGACAAATCTTATGAACTACCTGACGGTCAAGTTATTACCATTGGCAATGAGCGCTTCCGTGCTCCCGAATCTCTGTTCCAGCCTTCCTTCCTTGGTATGGAATCTGCAGGTGTCCACGAAACTGTTCATACTTCCATCATGAGGTGCGACATCGACATCAGGAAGGACCTGTTGGCCAACATTGTTTTATCTGGTGGCACCACCATGTATGCTGGCATTGCCGATAGGATGCAGAAGGAAATCACAAGCCTGGCTCCATCAACTGTCAAGATCAAAATCATTGCTCCTCCAGAGCGTAAATACTCCGTCTGGATTGGTGGGTCAATTCTTGGTTCCCTGTCCACTTTCCAGAACATGTGGGTAACAAAGGAGGAATATGAAGAATCGGGACCTGGCATTGTCCATCGCAAATGCTTCTAATTTTGGTAACATTCAGCTAAAATTAATGGACACTTTACCTTAGAAGCATTCCAAGGCCTTCGCATACAATCCTTAACTAACCACTTCAGTGAAATTTCAAGCCATGAAAATAAAGTTTTAAATATACTGAATGGTTCATTCTCCTCTAACGCCGGACATCATTTTTATGATACAAGGCGAAATCAATGAATATGTCTAAAATCTCTGTCAACAATTTGAAAAGCTAATTTTGGTAGAAACTTGCTTTTCACAATCTTGACTACCAAATCTGAATCATTGGAAAATTATATGGATAAAAATTTTCCAAAATCAAAATTTTGTGATGCTGTCTATCAAATAAGAGACAACTGCTTCATATAAAAAATAAATGCTGAAATGAAGAAATTTATAATTTATCTATGACTTCTATGTATGATCATCATTGTAAGAGGATGAATAAATAAGAGAATGAAAAAATTAATGTATATTGAGATTTATTTTTTATCATATTATTGTTGTATACTGTTCACAAAAGTCTTAAGTACAACGCCATACTGAAGAAGGGAATTTTAAAAGAAATTGTTTCAAGAAAATCATGTCATTAGCATTGATTACTGATAAGACTTCTATGACTAAAATATTCTTGGTGATATTATTTTGACATAAATATATGCTTTTGTAATCCAGTTTCATTTTCTTTTCCTTTTTATTATTTCCTAAACGTTTTTGCATGTACAGAACTTGGAAAATTGTTGTCAAAAAGGTTACAGTAAACCTCATAGCATGCGACATTTAACTGTACTGGAGAATGAAATGGTGGCGTCAGTTTACCTTATTAATCCCTTATCACCATTACCTTAAAGGAGTATTAATTAAGAGTGGAGGGAGAAAATCCAGAAGCTACAATCAACTATCATATTGTTCGAAGTAATAGTGACATAGGTGAAAATATTTTAAAATGACTGTTCCGTCATTTTCCTTCAATATCCATAGTAAATATTCATGTGTTCTTTACTTAAGGTGGCTCAAGTCTGAAGTAGAAAAATATATATATGTGGATTATGAAATCTTTTAGATAAAAAATTACTGAGCCGACATTATTTCAGAATAGATTTGTAATTTTTATCACTGTCTGCAATGGGAAAATCTCCTGAATGTTGTCATTGTTGAATACTGGAAAAAAACCAAAAGCCTGACATTGCCAATTCATAAAGGTGAATTTTGCACATCCCAAATGATTCTTGCGATGCTCTCATATACTTTTTACGTAGGTCTGATAAAAGTTATTGAAAAACAAACAAGTGGTGACATCCTGTCTTCGAGCTCTCACACAAACAGAAGTAACCGCTCGGATTAACATGTTATAATTAAGATTGCAAGTAGAATCGACATATAAACAGCCTTGGACACACATTGCATATTATTTCAATGTAAATACAGAATTCTCTTTGGAGTAAATGATTTTTTTACGCGCGTAGTGTGGCTCAAGTACATTTTATACTTTCATTTACATATTTTCTTCAATGACTGCTCCATTAGCAAGAGCTATTGCATTTGTGTCTAGCTCTGTCATAAGCGGCAGAGGCAAGGGCAGGCTATTGCGCAGCGCAATGTCCCATAGACCAAACACATGAGGATATGATCCGTGCCCAAAACCGCTCCCAATCCCAGGTAGAACCAGTCAGTGGCTGCTGATGACGCAGCAGGTAGAACAATGGGTTCCCCTAAAATCCCCTAACCTTGTTCACCTATGGGCTCCCATTAACCCTCTATCCTTTGCTCACAGGTACGATAAGGCTGTACTTTGCAGTGGAAGCTACCATGCTATGAGTACGCCTTGAACTTGGAACGATCAAGCAGGTAAAACCAGGCAAAACTAAGTGAGCTACCACGACCCTATGGATCTGACAAATTTTAATTGTCATATACATCTTATTTTCGTTATTGTTTCACATTGTTATTTGTCTTATTAATTATATTATTAAAAATAAAAAAAATCTCATGGAGAAGGTCTAAAAGACCATTAACTTGTAAAGAAAACTGCTCCATAATAGAATGCGCATATGTCAAAAAAGATAGGAAAATAAAAAAAAAATAGCATTACTTAAAAAATGATAATTATATCCTAACATAAATAAAAGGGTAAGTCAGAGAACCTTGTCTAATGGTGTGTAACAACTTGACATTGGAATTAAATGTGTCCTACCTGAAGAATATCAGCATACAAGAAAAGACCAATGCGAAAATTGTTTTATAGATTTACTGTACAGAGAATAAAAGTCCCCAGGTGCTGGGAACGTATACCACGAAGAGAATGTGGTAACTATAGTTGGGTCACTTAAGGTAGAACCAGCTATAGTATATTACAAAGTGAGTGCCACATATTAGTTCTTGAGGTAACAGATACTAAAGGCACTAGTGAAAGTTCCCAGTTAAAGTTTATGGCGAATGGAAACAGGATACTGAAGGAACTGGTGAGAGTTTCCTGTTAAATGAAAGCTTGTGGAGAAGGACCACACAGCATATCTTGAGGGGATGGTCAAAACCTTGTTATACATTTTGGGAACCACTTCCATCAGTTTTATCTACAAGATAAATATCAAGACGACAGACGACATCTAGCCAAGAGACAAAAATTCCAATAATAATACAACACTTTTGAAGCATACTTCTTCAATACTGTTAGCTCTTTAGGTTCAGAAAGCCATAAGAATAAAATCTACTTTCTGGCAGCAATACCTGGTATATTTTCCAAGCACCAAAAAAGAAAGCTTGGATCGACTAATACTTAGAATGTCTAGGTATAGTATTGCTTATGAAAATGAATTATAGGGAGGGGTCACATTACAAGATCGTTTCATAAAGAAATCAATTTTCTTTTGCAACTGAACCTCTTACCCTATTGATTTATACCACTTCCAGATTCGTGCAGTGTCTCTGTTACTTACAACCAATTAATTTCTTGTTTGAAGGGAAAACAATAGCTACAATAAGAGCACCTTTACTAGAATGTAATATCTTATTCTTATACGTACATTAGGTTGCCTGTCTCATGGATTTCAATTAAACCAAAATATTAAATCTAAATATGACGATATTCTCTATGAAGAGCAAGATCTCTTTAACATTTGATTTTGAAGTTTTTTTAATGTAACTTATTTCCAACGCGTTACAAGGGGCAAAGGTGCATACTACAGCAAGGCAAACAGAAATAGCTCGCGGCAAGCGAGAAGCTTGTACAGACCAGCTTTCTCTGAAGAGAAGTCTAATTATCTTCGCCGTAATTTTCGGATGCAGTAAATATTTTCGAGCAATCCGAAGGAAAAGAGGAATAAAAATAAACTGTGCAGTTATTTTCATCGGCTTAGTAAGCTTTCTTGCCCTGTCCCCGCTCGACGATCGGTACGATTAAACCAGACATCAAAGTTGGAGTCTCATTACTTGGGAATTTTCTAAAAGGAATTCTCCAGCTATAATTTCAAGGCAAATTACGATTCTGTAAAAGTAAATGTAATAATTTTTGTTTATAAAAAGCTTCTGTACGGGTGATGTGTTGACTCCGCAAGCAACTTAGACGACGAAATAACAGTCATGAGGAAATTATAACGGAAAAGAATGAAGCAGAAATGCCTTCAAGACATTCCTTTGCGCCTCTGCCTAAGACCCATAACTCACTCAGCCAATGCTGAAAGGTAAATGTCTTAAGTTCAACTGCAGGTGCTTTGGCGCTTCCACAAACTTCTCTACAAATATATTTTTACGCTCGTTTTTTTTTTTTTTTTTTTTTTTTTTTTTTTTTTTGGCTGTTCAGGACTTTCTCTGCTTCTGTCTCTATATAAAGAGAGGCAGAAACGACCGTAATCTAGTCAACGAAGGCACTGGCAGGGGTAAGGGTCAAACTCAGGTGCTGCTCAAACCAAGTGTCAAACCTGGATACTGTTCACACACGAACACACCCACCTAATTTATCCGAGAGGTGCATTTTGTGACTAAGTGACAAAAACCTGATATTCGAACAAGTGCATAGTCGTGTGAGAAATCTAAGTTTAACTTCTGTACTAGTACTACAGACTTTGTCGAGCAAAGAAAGAAGACACACTAAGGTGATCAAAATATTCTAGGAGGCAGTAGAGAAACGTGCGCTGCAGTTGCCTAATTTCAAGCAAAGTACCTAAATTGCTTCATTAAATCATACGCTGCCTTTGAGAAATGACGATCTTATGCTTCTTCCGTGTGAAAATAGTCAATGTAGTCAACTCCACTCTAACAGATACGACAACCGATAATTACTACAATTATTGGTAGCTCATGTTGTAATTCTGATGTGTGTACGTCTACTATCTGAAGGATTATACTGTCATTCGCACAAGCGCAGCTTTAGATGAAGCATTGTTAGGCCTGGATATAGCCTATTCTCTTTAACGCATAATCAAGTTTTCAGTCAAAATCTTAGAACAGCAAAATTGTATTCAAAGGAAAGTGTACTTACCGAATTTTACGTCACTCCCTCATAAATGCTCCTTACTCCTGTTATCCTTGAAAACTCACTCAGAGTTATATTGATTAAATATTCTTTTCCGACCATGCAACTTCTTCATAAGCGTTGCCCGAATTATTACATTTACGAATTTTAAAGGTAACATCTACAGTAGCACTCTTATCTTTAATTGCAAAATTATCTTCTCAGTCTATCAAGTGTTGCAAATCGTACCGTTAAAGCTCTACTGTATACCTATTTTGCTCACATTTGCCTCAGTAACAGCATCCTCCTGCAATGCAACCGAACAATATAGCTGTGTTCTCTCCTCACAGTTCAGAGGCTGTTACCTTTCATCTGCTGTCGATCGTGTTTTTTCATTTCTCATTTGCATGATTCATGATCATGTCCCATTTAAAAGGCCGATAATTCACTTCCTTCGTGGTCGAGCCTCATTCTCTTTGCTATCTAGTCTCTCTTTTTATATTTGGTTTCCTTCGGAATTGGCGCTGATAAAGGCAACGGATTGCCCATCTAATTGGCCAACGCCTGAAGAAAGTAAAGACCGTCCCGAATATGTGCGACACTTCTAGTTTAGTCAAAGAGTAACTATGGAATTTGGAGTCGGCGAAGATTTCAATTTAATTTTCCCAAGAAGAATCCAAGTGAACTAAGCATTTTATATTAGTAATGCGCAATGTTTAATTACTGTTGTATTGAGCTTTTGCTGAATTCGCCCAGAAAATATAAAATCCATTGGCTTTGAGCTTAGACATTACTTTGTATGAGGATGAATAACTTAGATTCTCAAAGAATATATACGCTACATGAAAGTAGGTAAAAGTTTATCCTGGTAAAAGAACTTAACGTGTTCATTAAAACTGTCACTATTACAGGAAAAGAAAAGTACCTTGAAGTCTATTTGTACATAAGGTAGCGTATTTAAAACATTAGTATGAAGACACGGGCACATGAATTTGAGTAAACAAGAGAACTAATATATCATAACCATAGCCAGTCATCGCATAAGACAATGAATACCAATGTGCTTTTATAATAATTAAATTTATTTGCATTTCAACACCTATAATTACAAAGCATTCTAAATACTTCAAACTACACTTAAAAGGTAGTTCAATGACCAAATATGAACAGAACTATATAGTTTCTTGTAGAGTAATATTAATTTCCATATTTATAGCATATGTCATTCAAAGTTTATTTCTTACATGTGATTATCAAGTTTCCATAACCTAAATTAACATGAAATACTATACACTATTCTGTGGTAAGGTCATAAAAAAACTAACATACAATAGGGCTTTAATCATACCTATAAGAAATACCTATCAAAGAAAGTGAATAAAACAACGAATTCTACAATTTCAGGAAGGCACAGAGCGCCAAAGCCAACCACCACCACCACCATGTGTGACGAAGAAGACGCGGCGACCCTCATCTGCGACAATGGCTCCGGCCTTGTCAAGGCTGGCTTTGCAGGTGATGATGCTCCGCGGTGTGTCTTCCCTTCTATCGTTGGCCGCGCCCGTCACCAGGGTGTGATGGTCGGTATGGGTCAGAAGGACGCCTACGTAGGAGATGAAGCCCAAGCCAAGAGAGGTATCCTCACTCTCAAATATCCTATTGAACATGGCATCATCACCAACTGGGACGACATGGAAAAGGTTTGGTATCACACTTTCTACAATGAGCTCCGCGTTGCCCCTGAGGAATGCCCGATAATGCTAACCGAGGCCCCTCTCAATCCAAAAGCCAACCGCGAGAAGATGACGCAGATCATGTTCGAGTCGTTCAACATGCCAGCAATGTACGTCTGTATCCAGGCTGTCCTCTCCCTTTATGCTTCAGGTCGTACCACTGGGCAGGTGTGTGACTCTGGTGATGGTGTCTCCCATATTGTACCAGTTTATGAAGGTTTTGCCCTTCCCCATGCCATCCTACGATTGGATCTGGCTGGTCGAGATATAACTAACTACCTGATGAAGATCATGACCGAAAGGGGTTACTCCTTCACCACTACTGCTGAACGTGAGATCGTCCGTGATATCAAAGAAAAGCTCTGCTACATTGCTCTTGACTTCGACACCGAGATGAACAACGCAGCAGCCTCTTCGTCTATTGATAAATCTTATGAGCTTCCAGATGGGCAGGTCATCACCATCGGTAATGAGCGCTTCCGAGCACCAGAGTCTGTCTTCCAGCCTTCTTTCCTTGGTATGGAATCGGTGGGTGTCCATGAGACTGTCCACATTTCCATCATGAAATGCGACATTGACATCAGAAAGGATCTTTTGGCCAATATCGTCCTTTCAGGTGGTACCACAATGTATGCTGGTATTGCTGACCGCATGCAGAAGGAGATCACCAGTTTGGCACCTTCAACTGTCAAGGTAAAAATCATTGCTCCTCCTGAACGTAAATACTCTGTTTGGATTGGTGGATCTATTCTTGGGTCTCTGTCTACCTTCCAGGCCATGTGGGTCACCAAGGAAGAGTATCAGGAATCCGGGCCTGGAATCGTTCATCGCAAGTGTTTCTAAGTTAAGAATACTCTCACCTGCATCACCTGTTTCACGTCTGCATCAAATCAAACTGATTTTTTGGCTCGTTAGTAACCCTCTGTCAATCGTTTTGTATGTAGTATTCAAAATAAAAATGTAGGAGCTAACAGAATGAATGTTTACGCATATGTTACAAAGAACTGATTTTGTACTGTTAAAAACACTTTACTTATTGCTGTCTTCCAGGGAAAAAATATAGGCGTCAAGTTGCTAACTTTATTTATTTGATGTTATAATGATCATTAAGAAATTTAAATTCAAGCTGTCTGAATTCTTGACATGGAATGTAATGAAGCGGCTACAAGGGTTTAGAGAGATACAGAGAAAAAGGCTTATTCTTCAAATTCCTAAGGGTTTAGTTAATATCTTTTGACATTTTCTAAGACCAAAAATAAAACCGTGCCACAGTTTGGTGATTACACATATACACAAATATATATATTATATATAGATATATATATATATATATATATATATATATATGTATATATATATATATAATATATATATATATATATATATATATATATATATATATATATATATATATAGGTGTTTACCATAACAGCAAATGACTCCAGAGATTTGAAAAAAAAAATACACAATGATCCTGCTTCACTCAAAGAACCCTCTATGCAATCTAACGTTGCCTGGGCATTGAAGGTAAACTGTTCACCGCTTTGATTAAAAGGGACATGCTTCAATGGGACTCAATTAAAATAATTTTGAATCAGCAAAATATTCACATATTACTGTTTCTTTCACCAGCTTTACTCCGCTAAGCCCTACACAAGATTATTCCCTGTATTAAGTACTTCCCACCATGAGCAGCGGCAAGTGCAATTAAGTAGCTTCAGAGCTACCGCAAATTAACAAAATATTAAAAAGTAAAATGAGAACTTATGTTACGTTAGCATTTCTAATGTTCCTTCCTCAGAAAGAACAACTGACTCCTGTTGTTGTGCTAAAGCACGAGTAATTGCCACTGCTTCTCACGGAACTGAACGCCCGAGTCTCAAAAGAGCAACAAAGAAATAATGATATTAGCAACAATAAAAATCAATTGACCATGAATACCCTTTATAAATTATGAGACTTTAAGTAAGCCTGCATCCTTTCTCGAAAATCAACATCCATAACGCCCATAAATTTGAAGGGAAGTCTGTAATGTTTATACAAATTTCGACAGTGCCCCATTCAACTCTGAATGGAAAAGGCAAAATTTCAGATTATCTGAAGATTATGATTTCAAATAAACAAACATTAACTAATTAATTCATTATTAACTACTTTACAATGTGAACAAAGCAGAACAACTGTCGTTTGATTACATAGCATTCCTTATTCAAGAGAATATTTTTTTACTAATCATCTTACGTAAACAAACAAGTTCGTTTTACTATAGAGTCCGAAATCAAGAGCTGACGACTGACTCTTACATTTACATGTATGTATGATGACACACAAACACTCACATGTATATGTGTGAGTATATATGTATATATAAACATATAGTACATGCGGTGTCGGGGTGGTTTAAGGCTTCACTGCCAGTCCTGGAATTGAGAGGTCGCTGGTTCGCGCCTGTCGATCGCCAATTCTATTATCGCTTAATAAATTCCCCCTCGGTTAAGCATATATGAAAATATATTAGTTCCGAGGTAGAGCGAATTAGATATTTAAGGACATTTGTAGTTCGATATATATATATATATATATATATATATATATATATACTATAATATATATATATACGCAACACACACACACACACACACACACTATATATATATATATATATATATATATATATATATATATATATATATATATATATAATATACACACACACACACACATATATATATATATATATATATATATATATATATATATATATATATATATATACACGCACAACCACACACACACACACACACACACACACATATATATATATATATTATAATATATATATATATATATATATATATATATATATATATATATAGATATAGATAGATAGATATACATACACGTATACATATATATGTACAAATTTCTAGTACAGTCTTTTCTTCCTGCTTAGGCTGATGCGGCTTCTAAAGCCCACTGGCAAAACATTAACTAGCTCCCGTGCCTATTCAGTCTTCAGAAGGAATAAAGAATGTTGCTATAGTGCTACTTGTGATGGTAATTGCTTCATAGCAAAGAAAGATAAAGGAAAGGAAAACGCATTTTCGAGAAGTTCGGCAGCAAGGAGGCTTTCGCGCCCGTGTTGGAGGCTTTCCATACCTTTTCACATTTTGATTACTTTTTCTGGCACGGTATTTTCTTCATTTTATTGGTGTTAATACACACGTGGCTTCCATAAAACACTAGCTCCACTTCAAATATCTCCAGTGTTTTTTCACTCTTCAGGGAGAATAAACAAAACAACTGCAATGCTGCTGCATTTATCCATTCCTAAGCCGACATCTGTTTCGACCATCCATTCTTACTTTAAGGCTTTTCTAGAATCGCAATTGAAATACACTCTAATATGTATCAGAGTTCATAAAAAAATTCTCGAAAAACAAGAAGCAAAACGAACGTTCAAACTTTTTGAAAATTTATTACAAACTTCATAGTACTGAAAAATGATTCACACGGCTTTGAGGAGAGCTATAAAAGACTCCAGCCACCCTACGTCTAGTACAGCTCACACTGAGAGCCGTCTACGACTCTTTCAGAATTTACAACTAATAGCTGACTGTGTGATTGGGGAGTACTGTCGTCCGTGGGGATCCAAGGAATCTGACACCTGTTTATTTTACAGATGGAAATTCAGAAGAGACGCTGAAGCCTCTCAGTGTGAGCTGTACTGGATGCAGGGTGGCAGGAGATTTTTGTAGCTTTCTTAGGAGCCGGGGTTTTCACGGGGAGGTACTAGCCTGGGAAATTTTTAAATCTATTATCAAAACTATAAAGTTTGTAATAAATTTTCCACTTTTCAGTGAGCCATTATCGATTCTTGTTTTTAGATAATTTTTTTGGGATGAACTCCACTATACAATAATGCAATTCCATTGCGAGTGAGTCTTGAAGACTGGAAAAGCTACGAAGACTGAAGTTTGGCCAATGGATCTTGGAAGATATGTGATTTAGCACTTGAAAAATATGTATGTATGTATGTATACGCACACACACACACACACACACACACACACACACACATTATATATATATATATAATTATATATATATATAGATAATTTTATTTTGATTTTCTATAGTTATAAATTTCCTTACATCTTATCATAAGTTGGTAAGTGCCTATGACCTCTTAAACCCTTTTCCCGGTCTCTCCTAAGAGAGATAGTTCGTAACATGAAAACAATATCGTTCATAATTCATTTAAGGTTATGGTTCCCTACAAACCTTTGATTTCCTCCCTTTTTGATAAGTTTGACTTCCATCCTTTTTTTTTTTTTTAAGGAAGTGTATATGGTGAAAACAAGGATTCGGAAGCGTTCCATTATGAATTAGATTATAAATTAAGCAATTTAGGGTTATGGTTCCTTACAAACCTTTGATTTCCTCCCTTTTTGATAAGTTTGACTTCCATCCCTTTTTTTTTTTTTAAGGAAGTGTATATAGTGAAAACAAGGATTCGGAAGCATTCCATTATGAATTAAGCGATTTATCCGAGCCACTGTTCTTTCTACACACACGTATAAAATTATACATACACAAACACACAATATATTTATACATATATATATATATATATATATATATGTGTGTGTGTGTGTGTGTGTGTGTGTGTGTTATACACACATATATTATATATGTGTGAGCATGTAATTTTGATAATGTAGGTTACATTATTATAGCTATGATCTGGTCTTATTAGACTCCCTTTGTTTAAAAGATTAAACAGAGCTGTGTTACTCTTTGAGCAAAATTTCATATTTTCCAAAACCTAGATTAATCTTCTGTATGCAAATTTCCAGCACTCCAGAAATATGAATCAACTATGAACATGATTTATGGTCAAATACATATAAGACATTTTCTCTTATAAGTGGATAAAAGGAGCAGAAAGATCAATATCCAAAACCTTTATTTGAAAACTATAATGGTGGGACCATTACTGTGAAATGCTGTAATATAAAATTTGGAAATGCATTGATGTTTACAGTATGGAGCAGACGAATTAGAAGCACTTGCGATGGACAATACCGGGGCCAGATTCTTCATATTCCTCTTTGGTAACCCACATAGCCTGGAAGGTGGACAGAGAACCAAGAATAGACCCGCCAATCCAAACTGAGTACTTGCGTTCAGGAGGGGCAATGATCTTTACTTTGACGGTCGAAGGGGCTAATGTAGTTATTTCCTTCTGCATCCTGTCAGCAATACCAGCGTACATGGTGGTACCACCAGACAAGACAATGTTCGCTAGAAGATCCTTCCTGATGTCAATGTCGCATTTCATGATGGAAATGTGGACGGTCTCATGAACACCCACCGATTCCATACCCAGGAAGGAAGGCTGGAAGATAGATTCTGGAGCACGGAACCGCTCGTTGCCAATGGTGATGACCTGACCATCGGGCAGCTCATAAGATTTATCAATAGATGAAGAAGCAGCAGCAGTATTGAGCTCAGCGTCAAAGTCCAAGGCAATGTAGCAGAGCTTCTCCTTGATGTCACGAACGATCTCACGCTCGGCGGTGGTGGTG
This sequence comes from Macrobrachium nipponense, assembly GCF_015104395.2. Taxonomy (NCBI): domain Eukaryota; kingdom Metazoa; phylum Arthropoda; class Malacostraca; order Decapoda; family Palaemonidae; genus Macrobrachium; species Macrobrachium nipponense. The sequence continues at coordinate 17,116,536 of NC_087217.1, forward strand.
AAGGAGTAGCCACGCTCAGTCATGATCTTCATCAGGTAGTTGGTGATATCACGACCAGCCAAGTCCAGACGGAGGATGGCATGGGGAAGAGCAAAACCTTCGTAAACAGGTACAATATGAGAAACTCCGTCTCCTGAATCACAAACCTGGCCAGTTGTTCGTCCAGAGGCATAGAGAGAGAGAACAGCCTGAATACAAACGTACATTGCAGGCATGTTGAAGGACTCGAACATGATCTGGGTCATCTTCTCACGGTTGGCCTTGGGGTTAAGAGGAGCCTCAGTAAGCATGGTAGGGCATTCCTCAGGGGCAACGCGAAGTTCATTGTAGAAGGTGTGGTACCAGACCTTCTCCATGTCGTCCCAGTTAGTAATGATGCCATGCTCAATGGGGTACTTGAGGGTGAGGATACCTCTTTTGGCTTGCGCTTCATCGCCGACGTAGGCGTCCTTCTGACCCATACCGACCATCACACCCTGGTGACGGGCGCGGCCAACGATGGAGGGGAAGACAGCTCGAGGGGCGTCGTCACCGGCAAAGCCAGCCTTGACAAGACCGGAGCCATTGTCGCAGATGAGGGTCGCTGAATCTTCTTCGTCACACATGGTGGTGGTTGTTTAGTGTTTACTGTCTTCCTGGAAGGTGAAAAGGTTATTAATATCTATGGTAATATCACACTTTTATTTTCCATCTTTCATTACGTTAAGTTCCTTGAAAAGTGTGAATTTTGGTCATGGTTTCCAAAGGGTTGTTAGCAATGAATACTGAAGAACTGACACATAAAAATAAAACACAAGCATGTACACACATGCATATACTGATATACATACATACACACACACACACACACACACACACACACACATATATATAATAATATATATATATATATATATATATATATATATATATATATATATGAAGCACGGTTGTAGATTCTGACCAATGTCGTCTTCATTGCTAACTAAACCATCGTCAGAGGAATGACAAAGTGGTACAAATCCATAATATATATGGTAGGGGGACAGTACATACGAACACACAAACGGCTGAAAAATATTTGTAGGGTCCTACCCTCATTAGTGGCAGGTCAGATTTTACAAATTCCCTGAGACCTATATTCTCTGATCTCCGTCTTTCAAGTAACTTCCTTAAAATTAAACTCATTGCATATTTCTTCTGAGATTAATGGATCACGTTTATACATTCAATGACTGATATTTTATATTCTTGATGAAACTTTGTTTTATAAAACTAGACTCAATGATGCTTCTTTATAGTGCTTATTTGAATAATTTTTTTCACCTGCCCAGTTGATAGTATGAATGTTTTCACTGTTATGTCCAAAAATTCATCTGTTCACCTGTGCATTTCTTACACATCTGTTATGCCGGTCTATTCTCTTTTCCCAAATTACATAAAATCTGATATGCATATCCTTTATTAATGTCATGCGAGTTCTGTATAAGTACGTATTTCACTGTTTTGTTTTCTAAAGCGCAACATTGACCCTGAAATTCTTCAGAAGATGGCGAATTTCTTTGAAATTATAGAGGTTATGAATTTCTACTACTTTGTAGCTGTCCTCTGAATATGGCTTGGTTAGCAATAAAACAGACACCGCTCAGGATCTACACCTGTGGTTCATTTCTGCCCCGTGGTGTTTGATATAAGAAATCACTTGTAAGAATTATTATAAGCATATATATGTATGTATGCACACACATATACAGACACATACACGTATATATATGTGTGTATATGTGTGAAGAGAGAGAAAGAGCAAATCCTACGACCGGGTATACTCCATTAAGATAAACAGTGGAATCACATTATAAGGTCTTTCTTAAAACTACTCTGAGCAATGTTGGTTATGCAGGAGAAACTTAAATTATTCAAACAAGGGCTTAATGACAAAGGGAGCATTCAAACCAAATAGAACATCTAATTAGTTACCTCTAAATAAATATGTCAAGACGCCCACACACACATAGAGTCTGTTTGCCTATTCTTATATGAATATACGTATGTGCATATGTATCCACAGCCTATAATGCTATCGTTACCGTTTGAAAAAGAAAATTACACTTTTGCAACCTTAATATAAATACATTATAATTGCGAACGAGTATCTTATTATTTGAGGAATATTTTAACTTTTCATTGGAAATCTTGAAAATCCCTTATAAAAAATCTACTTTAAATTTCATCTGAGTTTCATTACCTTAGGATATTTGCTATAATCTGAGACGTTTACATACAAAACATAAAACAAAGGTTACAAATGCTTATATACTTTTGCCATCTGCCTTGATAAAGTCATTCCAATACTGAAGTTTTATATACAATGTAATGTACTGAATTTACTGTAACATCATTTAACGTTACCTTTTTGATGTAATATGCTTGAAAAATCTAGAGCGAATTTTTTTTCTTAAACGATTTCTTTATCAGCAGAGTTTTAAAGTCAATAATATCTTTTCGAAGTGAAAAAAGCAATAGAATATTGGTATAGCTTAAACAAAATGATAAAGCAATATTCCAACGGCGTATCTCGACTATCAATTTGGTAGCCTGGATCACTTCCCGCGGTCGCCGGAGAGGAATCACAGAAATTTATTCTGGTGATGAGAAATTCATTTCTCGATATAATGTGGTCCGGATCCTACAATAAGCTGTATGTCCCGTTGCTAAGAAAGCAATTGGTTCTTAGCCACGTAAAAACATCTAATCCTTCGGGCCAGCCCTGTCAGAGCTATTAATCAGCTCAGTTGTCTGGTAAAACTAAGATATACGCCAACGACGTTTACCTCGCTTACGAAATTGAACACGCATTGTGAGTTACTTGTAATAAAGGAAAAATTACACTTTCCTGTAAACACATAAGGCATCAAATTCGATCCTCGGTTAACCAGCACATAATGCAATTGCCACTAATTTTCTGAGTTTCCCCAAGAAGAACCGTAGCTATATTCTGCGTACTAATGGATGTCAAGAAGTCAGAATACACTTAGGACTCAATGACGTTACAGACTCCCACTTTTCAACACTTGCACTACGGAAGATTTTACAGAACGCGCCACAGACAAGACACATTTTCGAGGTCCAACTTACCCCTGCCAAGGCCTTCGGCGACTACACTGCGCTCCGATCTCTCCCTCCCTTTATATATATGCAGCGACAGTCGGAGAAAGTCCAGAATAAAACGAAAAAAAAGAAAATAAAAAAATGAAAGACAAAAATAGAACAATAGAGAAAAGTGATAAATAAAAGAACGCCCGTGAAAGAGCCAAAACGTCTGCGGTTGGGCATGACGGCCCTGCCCCTCGACATAGGTCAAGCGAATCAAAGGATTTTCTCGTTAATTTAATGGTATTCAAGAAAACTGGGTCTTTCATCGTCCCTCTTCTATTTTTAAAGCGTTTATCTCGACTTTGCCTTGCTAATCTCGTCTATTAAAAGAGACTTTGCATACCTTGATAAATTCATTAATTACTGACTGGGCTATTTGGTTTTTTGGCATCATAACATCTATGATCACTGATGATAAAGATCATTAATTAAAATGTACTGAAAATAGCTTTGATCGACAAGATATTTCAATGTTTATAAAGCAGGAAAGTCAATACTACTGCAGGTAATCTCAGGCATATGAAAGAATTTTTTTCATATGAAGAATTCCAAAGCGATCCGGGACAACATAACTTTGTTTCAAATGATTGCACAGTAATTCTCTCTTAGGACCGAGTTACTATAATGGAACTTCCACTTTGATCTTACTGCCTCTGATTAACAACAGTGATAACGAAGGGTAACAGAAAAGCTTTATCGAGTTGGACACGGTATTTGCATCCTTATTTTTAAACACTTCTTACCATTTTCTTCTTTTTCCTTTCTTTTTTCTTCGCGAGACACAAAAAGAGAGGAGCTAGATTTCTAATTATACACAACCCCACAAGGTTAATAGAAATAAAGATAAATAAAATTAATACATTGTTAATGCTTAATACATGTTACTGTTTTTAGAAAGTAAAATTATTGAAAAGCGAACTGATGATATTCATAAACTTTTTAGTACACACACACACACACATATATATATATATATTTATATGTTACATATATATATATATATATATATATATATATATATATATATATATATATATATATATATATATATACACACACACAAGCGCAGGCGTTTCTTGGTGTTATCACTCTCGACCACTCTCAACTTTGATTAACGTTGCTGGTTGAACGGCCTGCAGTGCAGAGCCGTATTACTGCTGTAGGGAATAAACATACACAGACAAATTATACCCAGATTCAAATATATTAATTTTTTTTTTTTACATACATTACAGTCAGTCACTTTTGGCAACTGAGTTGTCCATTAATTTCTGGCTTTGGGTAGACACAGGGAACATTCTAATTTCTGGAAATGGGATCAAAACTAATAAAGACTGAGTGGCACAGAGTGATAATATTTTCAACGGCAATGCAAATTTTTTGTATCGTCTTCTACTTCAAACATTTTTATTATGATTATATTTGGCCCTGAAAGCAACAAGTTTGCATTTCACAGTTTAGTATGCACGTTCTAATTTTATATGTTAATGTTATAGGTGAAAGTTTCCTTCAGGTTTTCCCATCTTGAGATTTCACTTGTTATTTGCTGTGTGAGCTTACGATTTAATTTCATAATCAGCCAGCGAAGAAGCCATTTTTGTCAAATATGCATCATTCCTCTAGTCAAATTATTTCTAGCTAGACTTTCCTCTCTTCCTCAAGTTTACGAATGAGCAAATATCAAAGACAGAAGACAATTTCTCATTTAGCCAGCAGGAGCGCAACTTACATGAAATCGAAGTCCATGGCGATAATCATGCTCACATTCTTCACTTCCGTTGTTCGCATTTAGATTTGAATTGTTGTTCAAAGTATACATTTTGATCTGAGCTTGTTTCCGGTCTTTTCTCTGAGTCCATCCCTATTACACATTTTCTGTTTAGTATGATGGACATGCAATTAAACTATTCAGTCCTACCATCAACTCACTGTGAACGTTGGTTAAAACTTGCCCTGGAGAAATCACATTATTTGAATATAACATTTTACCAAAAAACTAGTTATTATATTTATACGCTGGAAATGGTTTGGAATATTGTTTTCATATCACTTATACTTGATCTTTTGCTCCCTTCGACAAGAGTTAGCTAATCAAAAGCAACCGGTCTGGTCGGTGGCATCCTCGTACTACTTCACTGGGTAATTTTCATCTCTGAAGTACCATGAACTACTGTGCTGGGTTTAAAGACATGGGACCTCCTCGTTTCAGTCAGCTCCGTAACACCCGTCAGACCACCGCTTGCCACAGTACTTTGATAATCGTTAATCCCCGTGTATTTTAGCACAGCGGAATGGAATGGAATACAAAATACAGGCCAAAGACCAATCACTGGGACCTATGAGGTCATTCGGCGCTTAAAGGGAAATTGAAAGTGTCATGATATAATGGTGAACAGGGGGAAAAACCTTGCAATGGGACTGTGAAACAATTGTTAAGAGAGGGTGGAGAGGAAGACGGAAGAAAGAGAATATGAGAGGAAGTAGTATAATAGGAATGAAAGGGGTTCTAGCAAGGGGCAGAAAGGACGTTGCAAAGAAGATTAAGTAATGCCTATAGTGCACCGCGTGAGGTGCACTGACAGCACTACCCCTCTACGGGAATCTTAATACAATACATTATGGGGGTATTACATTGCCTTTCCCATCGGCCACTACCTTTACTAAGGAAACATACAGAATATTATCTACTAACGGAATTTTACTCAACAAAATATTTGAATAAGTATCACAGGTAAATAAGTTACCATTACTGGTTATCTATAATCTCACGGCTTATTAGTGAATTTGTTAAGTGGTAAATTTACTTCTCATCTCGTTTTGTTTACATTCTTGTAAGTATTACTAACTCAAGCCTAGTTATTCAGCGGATGCTTTTTAAAGTAAACTTATTCTAAGCTAAAATAGCAGAGCACTACCGTCAGTCATCGGCCGCCATTATGACGGTTTTGTTCTCCGTTGACTGAAAATTCACCAAAATGTGGTCAGCTGTTGGATGACGGAGGTCAGAACTTTCTTTGGTGTTCATGATGAAACCCTTAGGCGTTGTTATTGTTTTCAGCGTAAGAATAAGTTTGTTGACACAGGCAAGCAACCTAAGCCTTCCTTCAAACACATTTGTATCACATAAGAAACATCACACGAACAAAGAATACCACGAGAATGAAAACATCATGTTCATTTTGAGTCTTTGTGATACTGGGTAATGAAAGAAAACAGTCCAGACCGCATTACCCGAAAAAAGATCATCAGGTCGAAGTGGGAATTTTGTCTTTTTCTGCATCTTATGAAAAATAACTCCTTCTAATTGGCTGAGTTAGTTCCATAAGGAAAATTGAACAAAAGAGGATTCGATTACTGTGTGGAACTGCGGGGATTGTTCAGATAACAAACCGACGATTTCAATATGATACAGTTTACAAGAGCAAGACGGAAAGAACTGAAACATATAAGAATTCGCATCTCATTTTACTTAAAAGTATGCAAATGTTTACCTTGTGTGAGTGCTGGGTAAATGTAGTCACTTATTCTCGTGTAAATTAATGCAATCTTTACTAAAAATATTGACTTATTTCACTTCTTAGGTCTTAAGAAGCGAAAAATTCAACAGACAGAAAACACCGGAAAAAGCGCTGATTGATATATTTCGTTTTCTGCAGCTTACGGAAACTATCAATTTCCCAAAACAAACCTTTTGTATCCTATTCACTGGTATGAGGAAACAATGAATTATATCTGGCTATAAAAGAGTGACGGCGACCGCTTCCTCTATGTAATCCTGAAATATGATCAACTATCACATCCTTAATTCATCCAGTTAAATCAGTTCTTTCAACGGGGATGCATTAAATGTCATTCCTTTAACATGCATAGAAAAACGGGTCCAAATGAAGAATTTGGACCAGAACATTGCAGAGCGGCGTATTTGACATTCTCGGAAGTCCTGGATTCCTTTCCTCCACATAGCTAAACAACCTTTGGATTAACGACCTTTACATCTTAGGAATTCGCGTTTCTGTGCTCCCTGTATAGTAATACAATTGGTTATTCAACGCCGCATCAGCAGCGCTATTTTCATAATACGCTAAATCAATTATGAAAAATATATTTTTCGAACATTCCACTCTTCCTGTTCTATTAAATATAATTTTTTCGTGTTTACGGAAACTGAAAACATCGAGAAATGAATGACTGTACCTGAGACGTAACTGTTTCAATTAAATGGCCTAAGAAAGATGGGAGTAGAGACTACCACAGAGCTGATTAATACCGAAAGGAAGTGACACCTTTATCTTATCAGCCAAATGATTGTTTTGGTGGTGTGACAGCAGCTCTGTTCTAGAGACACCGAACAGGCAATAAATAGTTTCCATTTAACTACCAAGTCTAAGTTACATTGCTCGCTATTAAGCACTGCAGAGTTCTTTGGGGAAGATAGACGCCTATAATTTACATATGAGAAACGTTACGGTTAGCATATTCATATCTGGAAGCTTGGAGGCTGCATTCAGGTATCTGTTGAAAGAATGTGAAAACAATTGTACCGCTAACAACAAAATAAAAACACTGAATGATTCTCACGTGCGATTTCTTTTGGTTGATATAACTGACTTTTCAGATACAATCTCTTTCAATATAACAATAAAACTAAACCTCTAGTATATAAGTATGCGCTAATAACTGCTTCTATAAAGAACATACACATTGGCCGAAAACGATATGAGGGATTTTCAGTTTTTATTACTACATACGATAATACTACTTTGAAATATATTTTTAGATACTTATGCTAAGCAAAACTAAAGGTGACCAACATATATACGATGATTATTACACGAAAATTTTGTAAGGGATTGACGGAATATGTGTGTGTGTGTGTGTGTGTGTGTTTTTTTTTATTGTAACAATTATTTGGTGTCATTTATGTTTGCCCTGTTAAACATAGCCATGGCGTGTTTTATGTCTTTTCGACCCCAGATTAATCTGGTTTACTGATTACTAAGAATCGCCTCAAACTGGATTAGATTAATCAAAGGATGCTAATCTTTCGAGATCTCTGCTCATTTTGCGTTGAAATCAATACATACATACATGCACATTCATGTGCATAGGTACATCTATCTATCTATCGATCTATCTATCTATCTATATAAGTATATATAGGGTGTGTGTGTGTGCACGGAGAGAGAGAGAGAGAGAGAGAGAGAGAGAGAGAGAGAGAGAGAGAGAGAGACTTCTTTATATCTATGTTATGGAGAAGTAAAGAAGGGCAGAAGAATGAACGAATAATCATTACATAAATTTCGGACACAAGAGTTTATTTCTTACTAATTTATTTCAGTTTCCAAAAAACAGTGATAACGCAGCAAATAACAAAAATGTTTCAATTCCCAAGCCATTACTCAGCTTGCTAAGGAATTTCAACCCCTGTCTCTTTTTAGATTCGCGAAGATCCAAAGCAGAGTAGAATTAGGAGAGAGAGAGAGAGAGAGAGAGAGAGAGAGAGAGAGAGAGAGAGAGAGAGAGAGAGAGAACAAGTTAAGGAATTTCTAACACAAAAGCCTCGAACGTATTCCACTAACTCTTCCTTATTAAGCAACTATCCCGTGCTGGCAGAGAGCCAGGCTAATTTAACAAAAGCAGCAACCACAGCAAAGATGACTAAGCAAGTGAACACCAAGATTAAGGTACTGGAGGGATATCGTACCTCTCTTGCAATGTCCTCCTGCCACGGGTTTATCTGATTAAGATGGCGATGCAAGGGTAGGGTCTTCGTCAACCGAGTGACGGCCAGTCTTAAGCTATTACAAGTACCTGCAGACTGAGATTTCACGGTTCTTTTTAAATCCTCTACCCCAACTTCTAGGTGTTAAGAGTGTGTATCTACACAGCAAACGTGATTTTTGAGTATATATAAACACAACACATACTTGCATACATACATACATATAATACATATTCATATGTGTGTGTATTCTGTGCTTGTGTGTCCTGGTTTGTCACTAATTTTCTTTATAACCCT